>NC_045974.1:1095554-1353054 GCF_010909765.2 Amblyraja radiata
CCCGCCACTACAGCGCTGTAGAAACACAAAATTACTGTGTATTTGGAGTGTGGGAGAAAAACTATAAGTAACTCTCTGGATGTATTCAAGAGAGAGTTAGATTTAGCTGAAGATAGACACAAAAAGCTGGAGTAACTCAGCGGGACAGGCAGCATGTCTGGAGGGAAGGAATGGGTGACGTTCCGGGTCGAGACCCTTCCTCAGATTTAGCTCTAAGGGCTAAGCGAATCAAAGGATATGGGGAGAAAGCAGGAATGGGGTACAGATTGTGGATGGTCAGCCATGATCACATTGAATGGCGGTGCTGGCTCGATGGGCCGAATGCCCTATTTTCTATCTATTTTCACCAATCTTCTTAATCACCAATCAACATCTTGGCGGGATACAAGGGATTGCAGGTGCTGGTTTTTTAACAAAAGAAAGACTCCAGCGCTTTGTGTCTGTCACATCTTGGCGTTAGGGTTAAAAGCAAAACGGAATGGAAGGCAGCTCGACCTAGGACAAAATCCATGGGAGGGGTAGATAGGGCGAATGCACAGTGTCGCCCCTTCCCCACCCCCCACCAGAGTAGGGGAATCAGGAACCAGACATATGTTTAAGACGAGAGGGGAAAGATTGAATGGGAACCCGAGGGGCATTTTCTCGCACACAGTATATGGGGCAGCTGCTATAGCTGAGGCAGATGCAATAACAACGGTTAAAAGACATTTGGACTGGTACAAAGATAGGGAGGGTAGAGAGGGATATGGGCCAAACGTGGGCAGGTGCGACTAGTGTTGATGGGACATCTTGGTTCAGTTGGGCCGAAAGGCCTGTTTCCGTACTGTATGACTCAATGACTCTTAACAAATGGCACGGTGGCACAGCAGTAGAGTTGCTGCCTCACAGCGCCAGAGACCTGGGTTCAATCCTGAGTACGGGTGCTGTCTTTACGGAGTTTGTACGTTCTCCCTGTGACCACGTGGATTATCCCCGGGTGCTCCAGTTCCCCCCCACACTCCAAAGATGTACAGGTTTGTAGGTTAATTCGCTTCAGTAGAAATTGTGAATTGTCCATAGGGTGTGGGATAGTGCTAGTGTACTGGGTGATCGCTGGTTGGCGCAGACCCGGTGGTGGGCCGAAAGGCCTGTTTGCACGCTGTATCTCTAAACTAAACTAAAACATTTCATAACTGCAATATATTTTACCAAACACTTTGAAACAAAAGCACACATCATTTGGATGTATTGCGGAGAACACAAAGTACTGGAGTAACCCAGTGGGTCAGGCTGATTCTCTGGAGGGAATGGATAAGTGACGTACAGTGTGGGACATCTTGGTCAGCATGGGCAAGTTGGGCCGAAGGGCCTGTTTCCATGCTTTACGTCTCATTTGCACAATTGAATTTCACCATGAAATAAGAGAATCTTATCCCTGTTGTCATCCCTGTTTTTGTATACAAGCCCTCTTGAAATAAATGCTAGCATCGCGTTTGCTTTCTTTACTACCGATTCAACTTGCAGATTAACCTTTTGGAAATCCTGCACCAGCTCCCACGTCCCTTTGCACCTCCGATTTCTGGATTCTCTTCTCATTTCGAAAATAGTCTAAATTTCCTCCGTTTTGTTTTTGAGAAAAGTCCTGGATTTTCTTATGATGAAGGTTATACCGAATTCAATGGTCAAGTCCCATTGCTCCCGTGCCTTTTGTGTTAATTCATATTTCATGACAGCTGAATGAATCTCTAGTGGACCTTTTAGTTTAGTTTAGAGATACAGCGCGGAAACAGGCCCCACGGCCCACCGAGTCCGCACCGACCAGGCCAATTAACCTACGCCTTTGGAGTATGGGAGGAAACCGAAGATCTCTGCCTCAGAAGCAGTGGAGGCCAATTCTCTGGAGAGAGTTAGATAGGGCTCTTAAATATAGCGGCAGGAACGGGGTACTGATTGTGGATGATCACAGTGAATGGCAGTGCTGGCTCGAAGGGCCGAATGACCTACTCCTGAAGGGTTTTGGCCCGAAACGTTGCCTATTTCCTTCGCTCCATAGATGCTGCTGCACCCGCTGAGTTTCTCCAGCATTTTGTGTACCTACTCCTGCACCTAGGAGAAGAACGTACAAACTCCATACTAAGCACCCATAGCCAGGATCGAACCCGGGACTCTGGTATTGTAAGCGCTGTAAGGCAGCAACTCTACTGCTGCGCCACCGTGCCACCCTTAAGATGAGTGGTCCCAAGATCTGTAGACAATACTTGCACTATCCCAGAAGCTTAAAAGGTTCCTGCCTTTCTGTAACAGTGCTATTGCGTTTAATATTATAACAAAGATAATATATTTGATCACTTGTGTCTGCATCTCATTAATCAATAATCAATTTCCCGTTGCATATCAACCACCGGGCAATTTTCATTGACTCGGGTCAATATAGTCCAAACCAGTGTGCATCAGAGCAATCCAACCGATCATGCAACCGGCATTTGCTCGCCTGGTTTCAATCTCACTCCGTACCACATCTTTTCTTTGCTTTTGATTTGGAACAGCGTCTATCTCATTTTGTGTCGATCCATAGGATGGCTAATTGCAAAATGTTTAAAATAAATTAATTTAATTAACCTTTGGAGCCCCACATCTTTAACGGATAATCAGTCAGTTAATGTATTTCCCCAGCTGTTGCTCATTATATATGGTTAACCCTTTCAGCATTGGTAGTTGACGGGGTTTTAGTCTTTTTTTTGTGTGTATAAACCAACACCTGCAGTTCCTTGTATCAACTTTAGCATGAAGTGCTTCACAAACTATAGCATAGTTCAGTTGCAGTTGACCAAGTTTCTCTTTACATTACTTGTCGTGCTTGTGTACTCTGGGACAGTATGATTTTAGTGTTGGAGATACAGCGCAGAAACAGGCCCTTCGGCACATCGAGTCCACACCGACCAGCGATCCATGCACATTAAAACTATCCGACGCACACTAGGGACAATTTTTACATTTATACCAAACAAATTAACCTACAAACCTGTACGTCTTTGGAGTGTGGGAGGAAACTGGAGATCTCGGGAAAACCCCACGCGGTTATGGTGAGAATGTACAAACTCTTTACAGACAGCACCCGTGGTCAGGATCGAACCCGGGTCTCTGGCGCTGTGAGGAGGCAACTACACCGCTGCGCCACCGTGCCGCCACATCTGACTGGATATCACGCAAGCAAAGCTTTTCATTGTATCCCGGTGCACGGAACTAACAAACCAATACCAATGATAATATACATCATTGTGATGGAAATTGTATAAATGAATTGGAGAACATATTCTGAAGGACAGAGAATAAAACTCAGGAATATAAAATGGACAAGCTAGATGCAGGAAAATGTTCCCAATGTTGGGCGAGTCCAGAACCAGGGGCCACATCCTTAGAATAAAGGGGAGGTCATTTAAGACTAAGGTGAGAAAAAACTTTTTTCACCCAGAGAGTTGTGAATTTATGGAATTCCCTGCAACAGAGGGCAGTGGAGGCCAAGTCACTGGATGGATTTAAGAGAGAGTTGGATAGAGCTCTAGGGGCTAGTGGAGTCAAGGGATATGGAGAGAAGGCAGGCACGGGTTATTGATTGTGGCAGCCTATGGAGAAAGGGGAAGAATATAGATTTTATCGTGGAAAAATTGCAGCAAGGGATAGCCCAGGTGGAAGAGTGGGGAGTGAAATGGGGTTTTAAATTCTCTATAGAGAAGACAAAGACAATGGTTTTCACAAGGAAGAAAATTAAAGAGGATGTCTAGTTAAAACTATACGGCAACAATTTGGAAAGAGTAAAACATTTCCGTTTCCTGGGAGTCCATTTTGACTCCAGATTAACATGGAGGGTCCACATTACAAAAATAATTGGAAAATGCAAAAAAGCTATCAATGTAATGAGATGTTTAGCAGGTTTAGAGTGGGGAACAGATATATTATCTCTTAAACATATCTATGTATCACTGATCAGATCCAGACTAGAGTATGGCAGTATAGCTTATGGATCAGCATCTAAGTCAGTGTTGTCCGAGTTGGACAAAGTCCAAGCGGAAGCTCTAAGAATCTGTATAGGAGGTGTGCGGACGTCACCTGTATGTGCACTACAGGTGGAAACTGGGGAGATGCCGTTGAGACTGCGCCGCAGACAACTAATGGCTAATTACTGGCTAAGCCTTAAGGGTCGTGGAGAGAACCACCCAACAAAACAGGTAGTACAGGAGTGCTGGGAGCGAGGGGTGGCTCAGTCTGGAAGCTTCGGCTGGGTTGGAGAAGGTGTGGCAAGGGACATGGAAGTAGAGGACAAAGAGTTCTGCCCTGCAGTATTGTGGCCATCTGTTCCAATATGGTTACTAAACATCCCAAAAGTTGATCTGGAGATATGGGAGACAAAAAGGAGGGAAGAAAATTCGGACCTAAAAACAGAATACCATAACCATATATATAATAGATACAGGGAACACCTCTTAATTTTCACAGATGGATCAAAGGACCCAGTAGCTGAAACAACAGGGGCAGCTGTGGTAGTGCAAGGGATGAATGTTGAGATTTGCAAAAGAACAAATAACTATTTGGCAGTATATACAGTGGAACTACGCTATTTTGATGGCAGTTCGGTGGATAGAACAGGTGCAACCATGCAAAATATTAATATGTAGCGACTCATTGCAATCCAGAGTATTGGGTCTGGTGCATCCCATAGGCGGCCTGACCTATTGTATGAAATTCTACTGCTATTAAGCCAAGTAACAAGGAAGGGCAGTGACGTGACTTTGTTGTGGGTCCCAGCACACATTGGTGTGCTAGGAAATGAAAAAGTGGACAAATTAGCAAAAGAGGCCGTTAAAAAAGAGAACATAGAGGTAAACCTACAATTATCCAAATCTGAAGGAAGACACATTGTGTGGAAGAAAATAAATCAGGAATGGCAACAATACTGGGAACAGGAGACAAAGGGGAGACACCTCTATTCGCTACAAAATAGAGTGGGCATTACAGCAAGAAGAGGGGGGAACAGGAGAGAACAGGTAGTATTAGCAAGATTGAGGATAGGACACACTCACCTGAACAGCACATTAAAAATGTTGGGAAAACACCCTACTGGGCTGTGTGAGGAATGCCATCAGCCGGAAACAGTTCAGCATGCTCTAGTTGCATGTAGAAGATATGAAACAGAAAGAAGAGTTTTGATCAGTGAAATTAAGAAAATTGGAATGACAGATATATCAGAAAAGAACATTCTAGAGTGTGGAGGGGAAGGAAAAGGAGTAAAGGTGTTGTTTAATTTCTTGAGGGCCTCTGGCCTTATAAAAAGGATATAATGTAAAGACATGAGGACTGTGTAGTGAAGCCAGAAGGTGGCAGCAATGGAACATTATGGATGCCGGCTGCCGTAAAACTCCAAAGAAGAAGAAGAAGAAGAAGGGTTATTGATTGGGAACGATCAGCCATGATCACAATGAATGGCGGTGCTGGATTGAAGGTTCGAATGGCCTCCTCCTGCACCTATTTTCCATGTTTCTATGGATTACAATATTGATAAACAAGGATGTAGAACAGCCATGGTAAACATTTCATATAGGAAGGAACTGCAGACGCTAGTTTCAACCGAAAATAGACACAAAATGCTGGAGTAACTCAGCGAGACAGGCAACATCTCTGGAGGGAAGGAATGGGTGACGTTTTGGGTTGAGACCCTTCTTCATCTTGTCTATCTTCACGGTAAACATTTCATCTGTGCTGCAGGCTAAAGGCATGAAGAGATTAACTTTCAATGAAAACGTTGAGTGGATAAAGGCACATGGGTTAAAGTGAGGGGGTGAATATTTAATAGGAATCCGAGGGGTAACGGGTGGTGGGTGTATGGAACAAGCTGCCAGAGGAGGTAGTTGAGGCCGGGACTATCACAACGTTTAAGAAACATTTAGACAGGTACATGGATAGGACGGGTTTAAAGGGATATGGACCAAAAGCAGGCAGGTGGGACTCGTTTAGATAGGGCATGTTGGCCAGTGTGGACAAGTTGGGCCGAAGGGCCTGTTTCCATGCTGTATGACTCTGTGTCTCTATTAAGGTATGTTGAGGATCAGGACAAGGCATATATATAACAGAGTCTATGATGTGGGAGCAATTAGAGCATTCTAATTGATAATTAAAATGCAAAGAGAACCAATGTAATTAAAGTATCAAGGGACATAAACAAAACAATAAAATAGTTAACAGAAAGATCATTAAAGGGAGGAGGTTTGGGAAGGGGATCGGGCCACTGAGGGATAGATAGACATGTCAACATCACAGGTACCAACGAGAGAGAGAAGTCATTGTTTTACCAGTATTTACTGGACAGGTAGAACAGATGGATGGATGGAGTAATGTGAGGAATAATGAAATTAGTGTGTTTAAAAATTGTTAATGCAGAATAAAACCCCACCTCGAGACAAATTGCATCCATGCCTTTTGAAAGGAAGAGACATAATAAGCACACACTGCATAATTTGTTAAAAATGGTAGAATGCCAGATGACTGGTGGATCGAACACAGAACCGCACAGGGTCAGGCCCTTCAGCCCACAATGTCTGTGCTAAACATGATGCTGAATTAAACTAACCTTCTCTGCCTGCACGTGATCCATATCCCTTCATTCCCTGCATATCCATGTGCCTATCTAAAAGCCTCATAAACACCACTATGGTATCTGCCTCCACCCCCAGCATCCAGTTCCAGGCACCCACCACCCACTGTGTAAAACATTTGTCCCACTCATTTCCATTAAACTTTGTCCTTCTCAGGATTATTTTGAAGGTGAACGGTGGGCTAATGTCAGTGACAGAAAAAATATTGACATCTCTATCAATGACGAAATTAGAAGAACACATAGGCATGAAAAGCTTAACAATGAATAATCATAGAACATGAACATGTACAGCAGGTCTGGCAACATCTCTGGAGAAATGTCTGAAGAAGGGTTCTGACCCAAATCGTCACCTATCCATGTATAGTCTCCAGTGATTCTGCCTGACCTGCTGTTACTCCAGCATTTTGTGTCTATCTTCGATATAAACCAACATCTGCAGTTCCTTCCCACACCTGAAACTGTACAGCACAGGAACAGGCCCTTCGGCCCACAATGTATGTGCCGTACATGATGTCAAAGTCAACTCTTATCTACCTGCCCATAATCTATATCCATTTATTCCCTGCGTATCCATGTGCCAATCCATTCATTCATTCATCATCGAAAACATTAGCGATGCAGTGGCGCTGGTTTCCGACGGGAACGGTGACGGGCGCTCCACACAACTGTCCTCCAGTTCCTGCGGACTTTCGCCGCTGGAAGTATAGGGTTTTGGTGTGTGTGCTTTATCATCATTCCTTACACTGCTGTGTACGACAATTATCGCAATTTCCGTGTGCCAATCCAAATATCATTTAAATGCCACTATCATATTTGCCTCTGTCACCACCCCGTCTGTGTTCCAGACACCCACCCCGTCTGTGTTCCAGTCGCCCACCCCGTCTGTATGTTCCAGACACCCACCCACCCCGTCTGTATGTTCCAGACACCCACCCACCCCGTCTGTATGTTCCAGACACCCACCCCGTCTGTGTTCCAGACACCCACCCTGTCTGTATGTTCCAGACACCCACCCCGTCTGTGTTCCAGACACCCACCCCGTCTGTGTTCCAGACACCCACCCCGTCTGTGTTCCAGACACCCACCCCGTCTGTGTTCCAGACACCCACCCCGTCTGTGTTCCAGACACCCACCCTGTCTGTATGTTCCAGTCACCCACCCCGTCTGTGTTCCAGACACCCACCCCGTCTGTGTTCCAGACACCCACCCCGTCTGTGTTCCAGTCACCCACCCCGTCTGTGTTCCAGTCACCCACCCCGTCTGTGTTCCAGTCACCCACCCCGTCTGTGTTCCAGTCACCCACCCCGTCTGTGTTCCAGTCACCCCCCCCGTCTGTGTTCCAGCCACCCACCCCGTCTGTGTTCCAGACACCCACCCCGTCTGTGTTCCAGACACCCACCCTGTCTGTGTTCCAGTCACCCACCCTGTCTGTGTTCCAGACACCCACCCCGTCTGTATGTTCCAGACACCCACCCACCCCATCTGTATGTTCCAGACACCCACCCCGTCTGTGTTCCAGTCACCCACCCTGTCTGTGTTCCAGACACCCACCCCGTCTGTGTTCCAGACACCCACCCCGTCTGTGTTCTAGACACCCACCCCGTCTGTGTTCCAGACACCCACCCTGTCTGTGTTCCAGACACCCACCCCGTCTGTGTTCCAGACACCACCCCGTCTGTATGTTCCAGTCACCCACCCTGTCTGTGTTCCACTCACCCACCCTGTCTGTGTTCCAGTCACCCACCCTGTCTGTGTGTTCCAGACACCCACCCTGTCTGTGTTCCAGTCACCCACCCTGTCTGTGTTCCAGTCACCCACCCCGTCTGTGTTCCAGACACCCACCCCGTCTGCCTGGAAACCTCCACGAACATCCTTGCTTCTGACCTGATGGTGGGAAGATGATATCCTGCTCCAATGAAAACTCTTCCTCTCCATCTGCCTCAGAGCGCAGGACAGTAGCAGGCCCTTCGGCCCACAATGTTCGTGCCGAACATGTTCCCAAGACCACCAGTTATCTGCCCACACATAATCCATGTCCCTCCCTTCCCTGCAGTGTGGACAACAAAAAGTACAACCTCACTTGACCCAGTTCAATCACATTGTTGGAGGTCGAAGGGAGAATGGACAAATTATATTCCTCCACCCTAGTCATATTACCAGTTGCACAGTTCTCCACATTGTTTCCCTCTTGAAACCGCACCATCCCTAGCCAACACGCGGCACGGTGGCACAATGGTAGTTGTTCCCTTACAGTGCTTGCAGCGCCGGAGACCTGCATTCGATCCTGACTACAGGTGTTGTCCGTACGGAGTTGCACGTTCTCCCCGTTTTCTCCTAGATCTTCGGTTCCCTCCCACACTCCAAAGACGTGCAGGTTTGTAGGTTCATTGGCTTGGGTTTGTATACTTGTTATTCATGTAAATTGTTCCTAGTGTGTGTAGGATTGTGTTAATGTGCGGGGATCGTTGGGCCGAAGGGCCTGTTCCGCACTGTATCTCTAACCTAAAAAAGTAAACAATGGGCCTACCAGGCACTGCCCAGCCTGAGACCACTTGTGGCCGGCCCTGACTGGTCCTGGTCTTTGCTCTCTTCCACCCCTACCCCCTACAATCAGTCTGATCAACCCGATACATCACCCCTCCTTCTCTCCACAGATGCTGCCTGACCCGCTGAGTTACTCCAGCGCTTTGTGGCTAATGTTAATGCTATAGGTAATTTGGATTCAAATAAGCCTTTGCTAAATGACCCCGTAATCAACTAGAAACAATGTCAGAGAACACACAGGCAGTAAACCAGTTACACACTGGACTGTTGCTGGAAATAGTCAGTAGATTGGGCAGCATCTGGAGAGAGTTAATGTTTCAGATCAGACAGTTCTAACATAAGGCCAACCAGTGTCAGGAGAGGGAAAAGATCTGACATTTTGGGTGAAGACATTTTGTCAGAAACCCGGAGGCAATGTTTCTAAAGGAATGTTAACCTTTGGGAGGGTGGGTGGATAGAACATATGCTACTGGATTTACCTGTTCTGAGGTCTCATTGAATTGTAAAGGAAACACAAGAGACAGCAGATGCTGGAATCTTGAACAGAACACATTGTGCTGAAGGAATTCAGCAGGTCAGGCAGCATCTGTGGAGGGAATGGATGACGTTTCGGGCCGGGACTCGTCTTCGGACTAATCGTTGTAGGGGAGGGGTGGGTGGAAATGAGAGGTGTGTGTTTGGGGGGGAGGGGGGAAGCAAAATGGTGTTGGATAAGGAGAGGAGAGGAGGAGTGAAATATTAAGCTGGAGGAAAGGTACATAAAAGGGAAATGGGGGTTGTTGATGGGAGGGGTAGAGATGAGTGTATTGGGAAGATGAATGGTGATTGGGGGGGGGGGGGTGATGGGGGATATGTGTGGGCACAGGGGTGCAGAGGGTTAAGAGAAGGGGGGTAGAGAGATATTACTCAAAGTTGGAGAACACACCATTCATACTGTTCAAGAAGGAACTGCAGATGCTGGAAAATCGAAGGTACACAAAAAAGCTGGAGAAACTCAGTGGGTGCAGCAGCATCTATGGAGCAAAGGAAATAGGCAACGTTTCGGGCCGAATCCAGTCTGTAGAAGGGTTTTTGTGTACCTTTTTTGTGTACCTTCACCATTCATACTGGTGTGTTATAACCCAGCCAGGAGGAAATAGTTGTCCAGCCTAGTCTTGGTCTTGCCGATGTAGAGGAAACCACATGAGGAGCTGTGAATGCAGTAGATGAGGTTGGAAGATGTACAAGTGACCACTGGTCTCACCTGCAAGGGCTGCCTGGATGGAAGTGAGAGAGGAGATGAATTCTAAACACTTATTCCAGGCCATTCAAAACAAAGCAGGGACCAGATTTAGTTTCAGTTTCGTTTTGCGATAGTGCGGAAACAGGCCCTTCAACTACCCTACACACACGAGGGACAAACATGCCCTTCAACTACCCTACACACACGAGGGACAAACAGGCCCTTCAACTTGTTGCCAAGACCACCAGTTATCTGCCCACACATAATCCATGTCCCTCCCTTCCCTGCAGTGTGGACAACAAAAAGAACAACCTCACTTGACCCAGTTCAATCACATTGTTGGAGGTCGAAGGGAGAATGGACAAATTATATTCCTCCACCCTAGTCATATTACCAGTTGCACAGTTCTCCACATTGTTTCCCTCTTGAAACCGCACCATCCCTAGCCAACACGCGGCACGGTGGCACAATGGTAGTTGTTCCCTTACAGTGCTTGCAGCGCCGGAGACCTGCATTCGATCCTGACTACAGGTGTTGTCCGTACGGAGTTTGCACGTTCTCCCCGTTTTCTCCTAGATCTTCGGTTCCCTCCCACACTCCAAAGACGTGCAGGTTTGTAGGTTCATTGGCTTGGGTTTGTATACTTGTTATTCATGTAAATTGTTCCTAGTGTGTGTAGGATTGTGTTAATGTGCGGGGATCGTTGGGCCGAAGGGCCTGTTCCGCACTGTATCTCTAACCTAAAAAAGTAAACAATGGGCCTACCAGGCACTGCCCAGCCTGAGACCACTTGTGGCCAGCCCTGACTGGTCCTGGTCTTTGCTCTCTTCCACCCCTACCCCCTACAATCAGTCTGATCAACCCGATACATCACCCCTCCTTCTCTCCACAGATGCTGCCTGACCCGCTGAGTTACTCCAGCGCTTTGTGGCTAATGTTAATGCTATAGGTAATTTGGATTCAAATAAGCCTTTGCTAAATGACCCCGTAATCAACTAGAAACAATGTCAGAGAACACACAGGCAGTAAACCAGTTACACACTGGACTGTTGCTGGAAATAGTCAGTAGATTGGGCAGCATCTGGAGAGAGTTAATGTTTCAGATCAGACAGTTCTAACATAAGGCCAACCAGTGTCAGGAGAGGGAAAAGATCTGACATTTTGGGTGAAGACATTTTGTCAGAAACCCGGAGGCAATGTTTCTAAAGGAATGTTAACCTTTGGGAGGGTGGGTGGATAGAACATATGCTACTGGATTTACCTGTTCTGAGGTCTCATTGAATTGTAAAGGAAACACAAGAGACAGCAGATGCTGGAATCTTGAACAGAACACATTGTGCTGAAGGAATTCAGCAGGTCAGGCAGCATCTGTGGAGGGAATGGATGACGTTTCGGGCCGGGACTCGTCTTCGGACTAATCGTTGTAGGGGAGGGGTGGGTGGAAATGAGAGGTGTGTGTTTGGGGGGGAGGGGGGAAGCAAAATGGTGTTGGATAAGGAGAGGAGAGGAGGAGTGAAATATTAAGCTGGAGGAAAGGTACATAAAAGGGAAATGGGGGTTGTTGATGGGAGGGGTAGAGATGAGTGTATTGGGAAGATGAATGGTGATTGGGGGGGGGGGGGGGTGATGGGGGATATGGGTGGGCACAGGGGTGCAGAGGGTTAAGAGAAGGGGGGTAGAGAGATATTACTCAAAGTTGGAGAACACACCATTCATACTGTTCAAGAAGGAACTGCAGATGCTGGAAAATCGAAGGTACACAAAAAAGCTGGAGAAACTCAGTGGGTGCAGCAGCATCTATGGAGCAAAGGAAATAGGCAACGTTTCGGGCCGAATCCAGTCTGTAGAAGGGTTTTTGTGTACCTTTTTTGTGTACCTTCACCATTCATACTGGTGTGTTATAACCCAGCCAGGAGGAAATAGTTGTCCAGCCTAGTCTTGGTCTTGCCGATGTAGAGGAAACCACATGAGGAGCTGTGAATGCAGTAGATGAGGTTGGAAGATGTACAAGTGACCACTGGTCTCACCTGCAAGGGCTGCCTGGATGGAAGTGAGAGAGGAGATGAATTCTAAACACTTATTCCAGGCCATTCAAAACAAAGCAGGGACCAGATTTAGTTTCAGTTTCGTTTTGCGATAGTGCGGAAACAGGCCCTTCAACTACCCTACACACACGAGGGACAAACAGGCCCTTCAACTACCCTACACACACGAGGGACAAACAGGCCCTTCAACTACCCTACACACACGAGGGACAAACATGCCCTTCAACTACCCTACACACACGAGGGACAAACAGGCCCTTCAACTACCCTACACACACGAGGGACAAACAGGCCCTTCAACTACCCTACACACACGAGGGACAAACATGCCCTTCAACTACCCTACACACACGAGGGACAAACAGGCCCTTCAACTACCCTACACACACGAGGGACAATTTTACATTTATACCAAGCCAATTACCCTACAAACCTGTATGTACAAACCTGTACTTCTTCGGAGTGTGGGAAAAAACCGAAGATCTCTGAGAAAACCAACGTGGTCACGGGGAGAACGTACAAACTCTGTACAGACAGCACCCGGGTCTTTGAGGCAGGAGCTCTACCGCTGCGCCACCGTGCCGATCATTCTGTCATTCTGAATCTAAAGAGTGTTCATCAAAGATGTTCATAATGTGGACCCAAAGTCATTTTATTCACAGCAGAGAGGATTAATATCTGAATATATTGTGATCCACATGTTGCAGATGTAGAGTTATGGAGCACACTGCCCCCTAGTGTAAGCAATCACATCTGAACTGTGTAGGAAGGAACTGCAGATGCTGGTTTATACTGAAGATAGGCACAAAGTGCTGGAGTAACTCAGTGGGACAGGCAACATCTCTGGAGAAAAAGGATGGGTGACGTTTCGGGTCGGGTCCCATCTTCAGACTGAAAGATAGAGATGGGAGTGGAGGTGAGAAAAGGCCAGAACAAATCAGGCTGAGCAACTCGTGGGGTTTTTAAACACTAGACTGCACAGATGGCTTCAGTGCAGAAAACAGCTCCTCCGCGAGTTAGGGCCCGCTGCATTATGGCCCGCTGCATTAGGGCCCGCTACACTAGGGCCCGCTACATTAGGGCCTGCTACATTAGGCCCCGCTACATTAGGCCCCGCTACATTAGGACCTGCTACATTAGGGCCCGCTACATTAGGCCCCGCTACATTAGGACCTGCTACATTAGGCCCCGCTACATTAGGGCCTGCTACATTAGGGCCCGCTACATTAGACCCCGCTGCGTTATGGCCCGCTGCGTTAGGGTCCGCTACATTAGGGCCCGCTACATTAGGCCCCGCTACATTAGGGCCCGCTACATTAGGCCCCGCTACATTAGGCCCCGCTACATTAGGGCCCGCTACATTAGGCCCCGCTACATTAGGGCCCGCTACATTAGGCCCCGCTACATTAGGGCCCGCTACATTAGGCCCCGCTACATTAGGGCCCGCTACATTAGGGTCTGCTACGTTAGGGCCTGCTATGTCCTTGGGAACCATTTGGAACCCAAACCGATGGAAAATCGGAAAGGCGGTGACGAACCAAATCCCCGCATGGTAATAGATGCCTTGTCCCCTCAGCCAGCAAATCCACCCAGCCTGTCGCCCAAACATATGTACGGGCAGCACAATGGGTAGACCCCAGTTTAATCCTGACCTCAGGTGATGTATGTGTGGAGTTTGCACGTTCTCCCTGTGATCCCATGATCATTTCCTCCGAGTTTTTGTTTTTTTCTTAGTTTTAGAGATACAGCACGGAAACAGGCTCTTCGGCCCACCGATTCTGCACTGAGTCTGCACCGACCAGCGATCCCCGTACATTAACACTGTCCTACGCACACTCGCGACAATTTACATTTACACCAAGCCAATTAACCTACATACCTGTACGTCTTTGGAGTGTGGGAGGAAACCGAAGATCTCAGAGTAAACCCACGCGGTCACGGGGAGAACGTACAGCCACCGTACAGGCAGCACCCGTATTCGGGATTGAACCTGGGTCTCCGGCGCTGCAAGCGCTGTAAGGCAGCAACTCCACCGTGCCACCCTCCATGCTCCGGTTTGCTCCCACATCCCGAAGACGTGCAGGTTTGTAGGTTAATTGTCCCTCTATAAATTGCCCCTAGTGTGTAGGGAGTGGATGAGAAAGTGGGGTAACATAGAACTAGTGTGAGCGGGTGATCGATGGTCAGCATTGACTCGGTGGGCCGAACAGCCTGTTTCCGTGCTGTATCTTTAAATCGATCAATCAATTCAATAGAAAAAAGAACAAGAATTTGTAGATGTGTGGGCCTTGTGTAAGGATTATAGATTTAGATTAGGAAATGAAAATGAGAAATGAAACAGAATCATAGCTTCTGTCTTTTCTCAACTAATGTTGAGACTTTGTTAAGAGTCCTGTGTAGGAAGGAACTGCAGATGCTGGTTTAAACCGAAGATAGACACAAAATACTGGAGTAACTCAGCGGGACAGGCAGCATCTCTGGAGAGAAGGAATGGGTAACGTTCAGGTTGAGACCCTTCTCCAGACTTCAGAGACCTCCCCACTTGACTACGTCCTGTCCGTACATGCGAGTGTTTGGGTGTCCAGTGGATGGGTTTGCTGGCTGTTGTGGGAGACTGCTCCTGACTGCCATGAACACATTATCAGGCCACACACAGTCCAGGCCAGCAGCAGTGTCCGGCATAAAACCGTCAAAGGCATTTAAAGTGTGTAAGAAGGAACTGTTGATGCTGGTTTACTCCGAAGATAGACACAAAGCGCTGGAGTAACTCAGCGGGACAGGCAGCATCTCTGGAGAGAAGGAATGGGTGATGTTTCGGGTCAAGACCCTTCAGACTGTCTATCTTCCAAATGCATTTAACACATTGACTGCAGTAAAATCTGTCAACAGAATATCATTATGAGCCTGAGATAGACCAGGGTTGATCTGAAAATGTCAGCTCTAGTGTAAATGGCACAATGGGATTACGAATAGTTCCAGGATGGGAACTCAAGGGATGGCCAGCACTAAATGTTCTTGACCTCTGGGACCTGAGTGTTCCCTTCACGCCATCTATGTTACTCATATAACCAACCCAGGCCTAATTGTGTGGAGCTGTCACTACAGTTGAGTACTTGCAGATCTGTAAATCATCATCTTTGCTGCCAGTGATATTTTGTGGCCTTTCTTTGCCCTCCTAATTCCTTTTTTAAGTACTCCTTCGTATTCTACAGTCCTGAAGTATTCGGTACTCTATACCAGCCACATGCTTACCTTAGGCTTCCCTTCCAACCTTAACTCCATCCTTGGCTCGAGTCCAGTTCCTTCTCATGTCACTGATTTGTCGTTTCTTGGTGTCAGCTCGTTCATCGTCAACATACACCTTCATCCCAGACCATTGTAACATGGCGTGGAAACAGGCCCTGTAGCCCAACTTGCCCACACCTACCAACATGGCCCATCTACACCAGTCTCACCTGCCTGTGCTTGGCAGATCAATTTCCCTCCTGGGATAAAAAGGTAACTAAACAAGTTCAACCCCCACTTCATAAGATCATAAGGGGATAAGTGATAGGAGTAGAATTAGTCAATCAAGTCTACTCCACCATTCAATCATGGCTGATCTATCTCTCCCTCCTAACCCCATTCTCCTGCCTTCTCCCCATAACCTCTGACACCTGTACTATCAAGAATCTATCTATCTCTGCCTTAAAAATATCCATTGACGCCCTCCACTATCTATCTATGCCTTAAAAATATCCACTGACGCCTTCTGTGGCAAAGAGTTCCACAGATTCACCACAAAATAAATTCCTTATTCTTCTTCCTAAAATAACGTCCTTTAATTCTGAGGCCATGACCTCTAGTCCTAGACTCTCCCACTAGTTGAAACATCCTCCCCACATCCACTCTATCCAAGCCTTTCACTATTCCGTACGTTTCAATGAGGTCCCCCCTCATTCTTCTAAACTCCAGCGAGTACAGGCCCAGTGCTGACAAACGCTCATGTGATATGTTAACCCACTCATTCCTGGGATCATTCTTGTAAATTTCCTCTGGACCCTCTCCATGGCCAGCGCATCCTTCCTCAGATACGGTGCCCAAAACTGCTCATAATATTTCAAATGCGGCCTGACCAGCGCCTTATAGAGCCTCAGCATTACATCCCTGTTTTTGTATACAAGCTCTCTTGAAATAAATGCTAGCATTGCATTTGCTTTCTTTACTACCGATTCGACTTGCAGATTAACTTTTTTGGAATCCTGCACCAACTCCCAAGCACCTCCGATTTCATGACAAAATGCATGACTCCACACTTTGCTACACTATATTCCATCTGCCACTTCTCTGTCCACTCTCCCAACCTGTCCAAGTCCTTCTGCAGATTCCCTGCTTTTTCTACACTTCTTGCCTCTCCACCTATCCGCAAACTTGGCCACAAAGCCTTCAATCCCCTCGTCCAAATCATTAATATACAACGTGAAGAGTAGTGGCCCCAGCACCGAGCCCTGCGGAACCCCGCTCGCTAGTCACTGGCAGCGATCCAGAAATAGCCACCTTTATTGCCATTCATTGCCTTCTGACCTGGATGCTAACTGACCCTCTGAGTTCCTCCAGCACTTTGTGTTTTGCTCAGGATTCCAGCATGGGCAGTTCCTGGTGTCACCGCACTCATTTCACACATTGCCTGTTCTACTGAGTTGAACAAAAAGCTCCAGATTTAAACGCCAAGTTGATTTTAATAGGTGCCAATAAATCTTGTAACAATAGAAGAGAAAATAGCAAAATGAAGAAGTGTCACGGCTGAATTGTAAGTGCATTGGCATAATATTAGGTTTTATAAAAACTGCTGCTGGAACTTGTGTAGTTGAGCTGTGCCAGCAGCTAATTGTGCGCAGCCAGAAACCACAGATACACATTGGTACAACCAGATAGCTGAGAGTCATGGAAACAAACCACTGATACACATTTTGGAAAAACAATGAACAATGAAAACAAATAAGCTGTGAAATGAGCAGACCAACTTGACATCAGGTCCAGGCACAGATAAGTGGGAGAAGAAGCAATTTGAGTTGTTTTAAAAAAAAATTTGGATCCTGGTGTTTGATAATGGAGCCAAGATGTAAGGAAAATACAAAGTAATGTTAAACCTACGTAAATCATTGATTAGGCTGTGGTTAGAATATTTGGTTTGGTTTGGAGAAAGATCCCAAGGCCACGGAGATATTGACACAAGAGAAATTCCAGTGTAAGTTCCATAGGGAGAAGGAGCAGTGGTTGTGAGGGAGAACTCCATGCCAGCTGGATTCAAAATCACAAAAAGTGTTGATATCGTGAATTGGAAAAAATAGCTCCAGAAGTGAAGGAGCAACTTGACATCAGGTCCAGGCACACACTCGCATGGCCCCTAGCTACGCCTGCCTCTTTGTAGGGTACGTCGAACAATCCCTGTACCAGGCGTACACTGGCCCTATCCCTGACCTCTACCTCCGCTACATGACGACTGCATTGGTGCTACCTCCTGCACCCATGCAGAACTCACTGACTTCATCAACTTCACAACTAATTTCCATCCTGCACTCAAATTCACTTGGACCATCTCCGACATCTCCCTACCGTTTCTAGATCTCACCGTCTCCATCACAGGAGACAGACTATTGACCAACATCTACTGACTCCCATGGCTATCTGGACTACACTTCTTCCACCCTGCTTCCTGTAAAGACTCTATCCCTTACTCCCAATTCCTCCGTCTACGCAGCATCTGCACCCAGGATGAGGTGTTCCATCCCAGGACATTGGAGATGTCCTCATTCTTAAGGAAACGGGGGTTCCCCTCTTCCATTATAGATGAAGTTCTCACTAGGATTTTCCTCGATATCCCGCAGCTCCGCTCTTGCTCCCACTCCCCCCATTCGCAACAAGGACAGATTCCCCCTTGTCCTCGCCTTCCACCCCATCAGTCGTCGCATACAGCATATAATCCTCCGACACTTTCGCCACCTCCAATGGGATCCCACTACTGGCCACATCTTCCCATCTCCACCCCTTTCTGCTTTCCAGAGACCGTTCCCTCCGCAACTCCCTGGTCATCTTGTCCCTTCCACCCTATCCACCCCCTCCCCAGGTACTTTCCCCTGCAACTGCAGGAGATGCAACACCTGTCCCTTTACCTCCCCCCTCAACTCCATCCAAGGACCCCAACAGTCTTTTCAGGTGAGGCAGAGGTTCACTTGCACCTCCTCCAACCTCATCTACTGTATCCGCTGTTCCAGGTGTCAACTTCTGTACATCAGCGAGACCAAGCGCAGGCTCGACGATCGTTTCAATGAACACCTCCGCTCAGTCCGTCTTAACCTACCTGATCTCCCGGTTGCTCAGCACCAACTCCCCCTCCCATTCCCAATCTGACCTGGGCCTCCTCCATTGTCAGAGTGAGGCCCAGCGCAAATTGGAGGAACAGCACCTCATATTTTGCTTTGGCAGCTTACACCCCAGCGGTACGAACATTGACCTCTAACTTCAAATAGCCCTTGCTTTCCCTCTCTCTCTATTCCCTCCCCTTCCCAGTTCTCCCACCAGTCTTACCGTCTCCGACTACATTCTATCTCTGTCCCATCTACTCACCTGACATCAGTCTGAAGAAGGGTCTCGACCCGAAACGTCGCCCATTCCTTCCCTCCAGAGATGCTGCCTGTCCCGCTGAGTTACTCAAGCACTTTGTGTCTATCTTCGGTTTAAACCAGCATTTGCAGTTCCTTCCTCCACAGAATGGCTCACCTCCTTTATTTGGGGAATGTAAGAGGAGTGATATTGATGGATTAGTTTCTGTCTGCTGACTGTGTGATGCTGAGTAACTCTGCTATTCTTTTATAAATCACACAACTATAAAGCATCTCAGGCAAATTATCACAGGATCAGGGTCTTGAATTGTAAACTGTATGTGTTGCAAATAAAATGACATGGAGAAATTAAACACTTACTCCCTCGGTAAAGTGTGTTTGAGAAACTTTGAGCTGATCGATGCAAGTATCAGAATTATTAAATACATTTACTGCAGCTCTAGTAAGCCATAACATACAAATTATTTTTCTATTTCTCCCTTCCCCCTCCCCTCCATTAAATTCCTTCCTCTGGATTCCCATTTCACACCTCTTCTGCCTTTATCTCACACCTTTTGCCTTGTCATCACTGACCATCTGCCTATCAGGACCACCCACCCCCCTCACCTGTAACCAAAGATCCTATAGCAAGCAAGATAGATCACTCGCCGAAAAATACCTAGTACGGTCATGGGCAGATTCATGGGTAATTTTCGGCCCCATTTCCGTAACCGGCTTCCGTCTCCGCACCAAAGATCCCGTAGCGGAGCAAAGATACTAGTGCGGAGACGGAAGCCGGTTACAGAAACATCCTCGAAAAAATAAAAATTATTTGGTAGAAATCTTCTCCTCATTTTCAGAATTATAATTTATTAACACAAACTGTTCCCCCGCAACGCTGATTACACTGCGAGTCGGGTTGGGTCGGGTCGGGTCCGGTTACTGAAATGGATGAAAAAAAGGCCCACGTTCCGCTCCGTTCCTTACTACACGTCAGCCCATTGCATTTAGAAGGAGTGGTCTATCTTGTTCCGCTATAGGATCTTTGCTTGTAACCACCCATCATTTATAGACACAAAATGGGTCAGGCTGAGTTACGCCAGCACATTGTGTCTATCTTCAGTAGCTACCAGCAGTTCCTCTCTACACCACCCTTCATTGGCTGTGCCCCCCTCTCTTCCAGCTCCCCCCACAATCAGTGAAGAAGGGTCTCGACCCAAAACGTCACCTATCCATGTTCTCCACAGATGCTGCCTGACCCGCTGAGTTACTCCAGCACTCTGAAACGTCACCTATCCATGTTGTCCACAGATGCTGCCTGACCCGCTGAGTTACTCCAGCACTCTGTGAAACATCACTTATCCATGTTCTTGGTGTGTTTTTTATTTGTAAACCAGCATCTGCAGTTCCTTGTTTCGACAAGTTATATTCTATTTTATTTTGAGATCAAAGAATGGCACAGCCCTGGGGGCTGTTGGCTCAACCAGTGTACATCAGCCTTTCCAAAGTATAAACCAATGACTCAACCCCAGTTTAGACAGTGTCCAATTATCGCCCAGTTACAGTGCGCTCCAAATCCAACCCGCAAAGTCCAAAAGAGGTTTTCCTCATGTCATCTCAGCTTCTTTTATCAATCATCTCAAATCTTAATTCTTAGTGTAGCAGCCAGCATTTATTGCGCATTCCTGCAGAAATTAACTGCCACATAATAGAACAAACAAAATAAACAGTGACGGGGGAGAGGTAGAAGAGAGGGAGAGAGGGAGAGAGGGAGAGAGGGAGAGAGGGAGAGAGAGAGAGAGAGAGAGGGAGAGAGGGAACAAAGGGAAAGAACGAGTGTGATTCCATTAAAAATGCAATTATAAAGGGAACATTTATGAGCAGGAGGGGTAAAGTTTAAAGGAGATTTTTACATGGGTGCATTTAATATCCTGCCACTTACTGTGCATCTATTTGCCTCATTTCTCTCGTTAGTCAATCTTTCTCTTACATAACACAAGTTGCTGGAGTAACTCAGCGGGTCAGGCAGCATCTCTGGAGAGAAACATAGAAAGTAGGTGCATGAGTAGGCCATTTGGCCCTTCGAGCCAGCACAGCCATTCAATATGATCATGGCTGATCATCCAAAATCAGTACCCCGTTCCTGCCTTCTCCCCATATTCCTTGGTTCCGCTAAGCCTAAGAGCTTCTTCTTCTTCTGGCGTATGGCGTGCACAGCCTAAAGTTGTAGGACAACTTGTTCTATTTGATCTTATTTGATTGTGCACGCCGGGTTGATTGCATTCGTCGAAACGGTGGGCCACGTGAAGGTTGCAATCTCCCGCCCCAGCCTAAGAGCTAAATCTAACTCTCTCTTGAAAACATACAGTGATTTGGCCTCCACTGCATTCTGTGGCAGAGAATTTCACAGATAGGAATGGGTAACGTTTGGGGTTGAGACCCTTCCTCAGCCTGTCCCGCTGAGTTACTCCAGCTTTTTGTGTCTCTCTTCGTTTAAACTAGCGTCTGCAATTGCTTCATACACTGGTGCTTCGTGAGTTATTTGACCAGCCTGCAACATGGGACTGAAAAATCCACACGGACGGCATCTCTCTCATCAATATTCCTAGGTAGACAAAAATGCTGGAGAAACTCCGCGGGTGAGGCAGCATTTATGGAGTGAAGGAATAGGCGACGTTTCAGCTCGAGACCCTTCTTCATCAATATCCCTTCTCGCTGTCCCAACAAATACTATTACATTTGTCAGGCTGGACCTTTTCTTAACTAATAATATAACTAATCTATGCTGATGCTTCCTGGTCAATCTGTGTGATTCATTGTGAAGGTTTACAGTGCGTCTCAGATTGGCCTCTAATGATTTGCTGTCAGTAGTTAATGGAAGCGGCCTGTAATTACTTATTTGATCCCCTCATCCTAAACATCAGCAACCCCTAAACCCTTGGGCAGCTCCCCTGGAACCCATACAAATCAACCTTTTCCCCCTCTACTCTTTACCGATTGTGACTTGCGACTTATCCAAATTCAAAGACATTAAATATCAACATTTTTCCTTTCTAATTTAATTTATCCCAAACAATATTTGATACTAATCTGCGTGAATCAGAAGCTTGGTTTCATCCCCTCTGTCGTGATGTGATATATCTGCACACTCTCTTCCCCCCACCTTCTTCAATCCTGACAATCCCTCGCTTATTCTCTCACTTTATTATTTCACAATGAAATATACATGAGGTCATAAGTGATAGGAGCAGAATTAGGCCATTCGGCCCATTGAGTCTACTCCACCATTCAATCATGGCTGATCTATCTCTCCCTCCTAACCCCATTCTCCTGCCTTCTCTCCATCACCTCTGACATCCGCACTAAGCAAGAATCTATCTATCTCTGCCTCAAAAATATCCACTGACTTGGCCTCCACAGTTTGTGGCAAAGAATTCCCACCCTCTGACTAAAGATATATATCAAAATATCTTTCAACTTGCATTGATTTTTACTTTGTGTACGGCATAACGTTACACTAGGCCTAGTGTAGGGCCCAAGGGCATTGTACAGCTGGGATGCTGTTCGATTCACCTCCACTCCTTTGCAGAGATTGGACTTTGTCTAAGGATCTGATGCACCACAATGAACAATGAATTGGATGAACAGCACCTCATACTTTGCTTGGTCAGCGGTATGAATATTGACCTCTAACTTCAGTAACCCTCTCTCTCCATCCCTCTGCCTTCCCAGTTCTCCCACCAGTCTGACTGTCCTTAATTACATTGAATCTCTGTTTGCTTTGTTGTCACCTTCTCCTAACTAACAATGATCTACTCTGTCCTTGATATCCATCACCTTTGATATCTCATTTTTACAGCTTACACTTCCTTATCTCTGCATCTCCCTCTCCCCTGACTCTCAGTCTGAAGAAGGGTCTCGACCCAAAATGTCACCCATTCCTTCTCTCCAGAGATGCTGCCTGACCCGCTGTGTTACTCCAGCATTTTGTGAGTATCTTCGGTTTGAACCAGCATCTGCAGTTCCGTCCGACACATGATACACAACAATGCAACATTTAAAAGACACTTAGACAGGTACATGGATAGGAAAGGTTTAGAGGGATATGGGCCAAACACGGACAGGTAAGACTAGTGTGGATGGGGCATCTTGGTCGGCATTGGCAAGTTGAATCAAATGCAATGGAGAAAGTCAACAGATCTCTAAGATCTGACCTGGGGCCAGCCCATTGTTGTAATCATCAAGAAAGCTCATCAACACTTACTACAATGAAGAAGTTCCAGTAGATTTGGTGTGTCAGTGACACAAGGGGTGGTAGATGTATGGAACAAGCTGCCAGAGGAGGTAGTTGAGGCAGGGACTATCTCAACATTTATGAAGCAGTTAGATAGGTACATGGATAGGACAGGTTTGGAGGGATATGGACCAAATGCAGGCAGGTGAGACTAGTGAAGCTGGGACATGTTGGCTGGTATGGGCAAGTTGGGCCGAAGGACCTGTTTCCACGCTGTAACACTGACTATGAAATTAGGGTCATAAAGGAACTTGCATCAGAGACCCTTCCTTGACAGTGGCCAACATTTCAAAATGGTCAATGTTTGTACAGTAGATCTGATGAGTCTGAAGAAGGGTCTTGACCCAAAACATTACCCATTTGTTCTATTTAGAGATGCTGTAGCTGGGACATGTTGGCTGGTCTGGGCAAGTTGGGCCGAAGGGCCTGTTTCATGCTGTATCACTCTATGACTCTGTGACTTGTATATATCTGGTCATATGACTGCATCATTGCATTAGCTCACTGCTGTACTGACCATCTTATTTTTACATCGGTTGTAAAATTACTTTATCGGACTTGCAATACTATTTGAGATTATATTTGATTGTGCTGCATGTTCCTGTCACCTCATACATCTCTTTCCCTGTACTCCAGCGTTTTCCAGCATACGCTCACATCAGGATATGCTAACAAGACACTTTTGCACAGTTCATCACCATTTAAAAAAAATATTTGCCTATTATTCTTGTAGGAATCAAGGCTTTGAAATCAGCAAAGGAACTGGAAAAAGAACATCAGGCCAAGGAGTACAAAATAGCTTCTGTTACAGAGCAAACCTGGGTGAAACTAGATGCCTCTGTGCAAGTGACTTTAATTATTCCAACATGTGATATGATTTAAGCAATGCAAAGGTTACTGGAAAACATTGTTCTACACTATTCCATCTAGAGTAACATTTGGCAAGTGTTTTAAATCTTGCCATCTCTGGAGTTGCTCTCCCCTATAGAACACTAGCTCCATCTGTAGTAAGCTGCAAGAAAAGCTGATGTGTAATATTCACATTGAAAATGCAAACTCTTTATGCAATGCCCAGCTGGGTACACCTGTAATGGATCCAAACTCTATACTCAGCAATGAGTCTTTCAAATGCACTTCACAAGAGCAGTGAAATATCTCATGAATGTTTACTTGCTCAGTTCAATTTAGTTTATTGTCACGTGTACCGAGGTACAGTGAAAAGTTTTTGTTGCGTGCTAACCAGTCAGCAGAAAGACAATACATGATTACACAATTGATCCATTTACAGTGTACAGATACATGATAAGGGAATAACGTTCAGTGCAAGGTAAAACCAGCAAAGTCCAATCAAGGATAGTCTGAGGGTCACCAATGAGGTAGATAGTGGTTCAGCAGTGCTCTCTGGTTGTGGGGATGATTCAGTGGCCTGATAACAGCTGGGAAGAAACTGTCCCTGAATCTGGAGGTAGACAAAAATGCTGGAGAAACTCAGCAGGTGAGACAGCATCTATGGAGCGAAGGAAATAGGCAACGCTTCGGGTCGAGACCCTTCTTCAGACCCAAATTGTCGCCTATTTCCTTCGCTCCATAGATGCTGCTGCACCCGCTGAGTTTCTCCAGCATTTTTGTCTACCTTCGATTGTCCAGCATCTGCAGTTCCTTCTTAAACACTGAATCTGGAGGTGTGTGTTTTCACACTTCTATATCTTTTGCCTGATGGGAGAGGGGAGAAGAGGGAGTGGCCAGGGTGTGACTCATCCTTGATTACCTCTAAATCTCTAAACTGATCTCTAAACTGATGATGCTGCTGGCCTTGCCGAGGTAGCGTCTGGTATAAATGATCACAACGGAACAATGAAATTCTTACTTGCTGCATCTTAACAGACCCCAAAACGCAATCCACTGATGCAGATAATAGACTTGATCTGGCTGTAAAGGGCTGACTGTTCTTTGGACTTTGGAGGTACAACGTTGAAACAGGGCCTTCAGCCCACCGTGTCCGTGCCAACCAGTGATCACTCTGTACACCAGCATGATCCAACACCCTATGGTTTTATACACCTCTATATATGATCAGGCAACATCCTCGTAAATCTTCCCTGCACTCTTTCCAGCTTAAAAATTAGTAACTTAAAATAGATTTTCTTTTTAATCTGTTATTTAAACATCAACAAATAATTAAGTACATGTTTAAATTAAATCTAATCAAAGTAATTAGAATTGGTACCTTGCCTCTAACCTGTGTAGGAAAGGTCAAGTCTGAAGAAGGGTCTCGACCTGAAACGTCACCCATTCCTTCTCTCCATAGATGCTGCCTGTCCCGCTGAGTTACTCCAGCATTTTGTGTCTATCTTGCCTCTAACCTGTTGCCCTGTAGTCCCCATTCAACAACTGCCCATTAACTGGAATCCCTACATCAACGCTCTGTCACTGTGCTCCACAAATGCTGGTGTCCCCGTCTTAACATCCACACAAGTCCAGCACTTGTCCTGGTCCGCGTCCCCCACAGATGCTGCCCAACAGGGGCAAGAATCAAGAGTGTTTCATTGTCATTTGTACCAAAACAGAGGAATTCAATTCTTACTTGCAGCCGCACCACAGGTCTGTAAACATAGTACTCAATAAATAACATCAGAAACATGCAAAATAGAAGTTGAATAACTAAAAACCCCAATATTAGAGCAAAACAAAAAACAGCCAGAAGTGGCGAGTGCAACCAAGATGGTATGTTGAGTTATCGCAGCCCGTTATTCCAACATCAGCTGTTCTCATCTAGTAGAAATAACTTCAACAATTATCAAAACTGATTTGAAAATAAACTTTCATCAGATAGAAAATTATTTTCAGATGTACAGTATGCACAGTTATTCACCTGGCACATCAGTCCTACGTTAAAATGGTATAAGTGTAAAGTATGCACCATAGTTATGCTTTAATATATTAGGAAAGTCAAATTTATAAATTCTGCTCTCAGTCTGTAAAAGGATCCCGTCCCAAAACATCACCTATCCATGTTCTCCACAGATGCTGCCTGACCCACCCGCTGAGTTACTCCAGCACTCTGTGAAACGTCACCTATCCATGTTCTCCACAGATGCTGCCTGACCCACCCGCTGAGTTACTCCAGCACTCTGTGAAACGTCACCTGAGCGGGTCAGGCAGCATGCCTCTCTGTTTGCAAAGCTGTCCTTTTAATTGCAAACCAATGGCTGCTTTCAATATACATTGGAACAGGGATACATGAGAGTGGCTCTTGTTTTGAATTAAAGGCTGCTACTTCCACATCATGTTACAACCCCCCTGAATAATTGCTCACAATGCTTCTTGAATAGTGAGTCTCCAGTGCCCCAACAATCAGGCTGTGCAAGACTGAGGTCCATTTGGGAATGAACATCATGATGGACTGGGTCACATCCGCAACTCTCTGCAATATCTAGTGGTCTTGGGCAGAGCTGTTCCCAACCCAGGCTGTGAGGCAACCGTACCATGGGGAAAACGATGTCTGAAGAAGGGTTCCGACCCGAAACGTCACCTAGTCCTTCTCCGCAGAGATGCTGCCTGTCCCGCTGAGTTACTCCAGCATTTTGTGTCTATCTTCAGTGTGAACTGGCATCTGCAGTTCCTCCCCACACAATGGATTCCGTATCCATTGCTGTCATGATTGAAAAGACAATATTACATAGTGGACTTTTGCTGTTTCTGACATTAGAGACACAAGAGTCTTGGCAGCGACATATGTGATCCTGCAGTTACATCTGTACACTCAAAATGTCAAAGCTTAGTAGATAATTATAGCCACTGAAAGTGTAATTGATCATGTATGGTTCCCTTTGCATGTAAAAACATAAAAACTTGCTGTACTTTAGGTTTCGATATTCGACCAAAGTTGACAAAAGAATATCTGTTTCTCTGGATGAATAAAGACTTATAAATCAACCAGCTTCAGCCTCCAAGTGGTTTTGTTCACAGGTCACAACAGGCACTGCATGAGATGGGGCGGCACAGTGACGCAGCGGGTAGAGCTGCTGTCTAGCAGCGCCAGAGACCCAGCTTCCAACCTGACCTCGGGTGCTGTGTGTGTGGAGTTTGCACGTTCTCCACATCCCAAAGTCGTGCGGGAAGAGTTCACCATCGCTGATCTCTTCACCTTATGGGAGGGAAGGAAGCCACAGTTACTAGAGTCACAGAGCATAGACACAGGCTCTTCAGCCCAACTCATCCATGAGATGCCCCCTCTACATTAGTGTATTTTAGATGTTATAATACTTCCCGCAACTATCTCCTCTGGCAGTGCCCTCTGAGTGAAAAAGTTGCTTCTCAGGTTCCCATTAAATCTTTCCTTTCTCACCGTATAACTATGTTACCGGTTCTAGATCCCCTATCCTGGGTTAAAGGCTCTGTGCATTCACCCTATCTATTCCATTCATGATCTTGTGCACCTCCAAAAGATCGCCCCTCATCCTCCTGTACTCCAAGGAATAATGTCCTAGCCTGTCTAACCTCTCCCTGTAGCTCAGGCCCTCGAGTCCTGGCAACATCCTCGTAAATCTTCTCTGCCCCCATTTCGAGCTTAATGACACCAGAACACAATACTCCAAATAAGACCTCACCAATGCCTTGTACAACATTACCAATTTTGGAAAGCCATTGAAGAGTCCTGTAATAAAGAGAATGATTTGCAAAAACAAAGGGTAATTTTTTATAGTCCATTTGGACTGCTACTGGAAATATTACCAGATTCAGTAGAATATTCAGATGTACTGCATTAATTAAATAAGAGAAGGAAAGATGAGGGGCGATCTCTTTGAAAGCTGCCAATTAATGGAATGCCCAGAAAGAGTTGATGTGGAGAGGATGTTTCCACTAGTGGGAGAGTCCACGATCAGAGGTCATAGCCTCAGAATAAAAGGACGTACTTTTGGAAAGGAGATGAGGAGGAATTTCTTTAGCCAGAGAGTGCTGAATCTATGGAATTCATTGCCACAGATGGCTGTGGAGGCCAAGTCAATTGGTATTTTTAAAGCACAGATTGATAGGCTCTTGATTAATAAGGCCGAGTTACTCCAACACTTTGTGTCCTTTGTGTAAACCAGCATCTGTAGTTCCTCTGGAAATGGAGCAACTGCAGATAGTCGTTTACACAAAAGGACACAGAGTGCTGGAGTAACTCAGCGGGTCAGGCAGCATCTGTGGAGAACATGGATGGGTGACGTTTCGAGTCGAGACCCTTCTTCAGGGGAGAAGGCCAGAGAATGGGATTGAGAGAAAAAATAGCTCAGTCATGATGTAGTGGTGGAGCAGACTCAGTGGGCCTGATGGGCCGAACTCCATTCCTACAGCTTATGTATTTATAAAAAACAATTCATCTTCTCAAAGTTAATTAGATACAAATTAAAATGTTCATTTAAAAACCTAACAATTGGCTTCTGGACCAAGGACGAGATAAAAATCAGTTACAGATCCTGTGCTTGATCCGTTCAATCCCGACTACGGGTGCTGTCTGTACGGAGTTTGTACGTTCTCCCCGTGACCACGTGGGTTTTCTCAGGGTCCTCTGGTTTCCTCCCACACACCAAAGACGTACAGGTTTGTAGGTTAACTGGCTTGGTAAAATTGTAAATTGTCTCTAGTTGGCTAAATTGGCTTCTGGACCAAGGATGAGATAAAAATCAGTTACAGATCCTGTGCTTGATGCGGCAGCAGCAGCGGCAGCGGAGACCCGACTCAGCCCCGAAGCTGTGGCGGCAGCAGCGGAGACCCGACTCGGCCCCGAAGCTGTGGCGGAGGCGGCAGCAGTGGAGACCCGACCCGGCCTCGGAGCTGTGGCGGTGGCAGCAGCGGAGACCCGACTCGGCCCCGAAGCTGTGGCGGAGGTGGCAGCAGCGGAGACCCGACTCGGCCCCGAAGCTGTGGCGGAGGCGGCAGCAGCGGAGACCCGACTCGGCCCCGGAACCGTGGCGGCAGCAGCGGAGACCCGACCCGGCCTCGGAGCTGTGGCGGCGGCGGCGGCGGCCCGTTCGCGGAGCACGGTTGAGCCGCGGGATTTACCATCACCCGGTGGGGTCACAACATCTGGAGCCTGGATCGCCTCGGCGCAGAGGGAGATCAAAGAGGGAAGAGACAGAGACTTTAAGATTTTGCCTTCCACCACAGTGAGGAGGTGTTTGGTGAACTCACTGTGGTGGATGTTAAATTTGTGTTGATTGTGTGTTTTTGTCATTTTTTATTATATGTATGACTGCAGGGAAACGGAATTTCGTTCAGACCAAAAGGTCTGAATGACAATAAACAAATCTAATCTGATTTAATCTAGTGTGTAGGATAGTGCTAGTGTACGGGGATTGCTGGTCAGAGCGGACCCAGTGGGCCGAAGAGTCTGTTTGCGCGCTGTATCTCTAAAACCTAAAGTGTAAGGTGTCACTGAGTGAAGTCAGGATTAGCCTTGGATGGATCATTTTCTCTGATGAAATTGTTTACCAACACTCAACTGCTCGCTTAGATTCGGTAAATGGTCGCACATGAAGAGACAGAAGAAGTGTTTCGTCAAAGTATATTTTCAAGTCAGTTCCAGCCTCCAGGAGAGGAAGATTGAAAATTCAGAGGGAAGGGACTTGGCTAGATTGGGATAAAAAACATAAAGAACAGTCTGAAGAAGGGTTTCGGCCCGAAACGTCGCCTATTTCCTTCGCTCCATAGATGCTGCTGCACCCGCTGAGTTTCCCCAGCAATTTTGTGTACCTAGGGTAGATGATGGGTTGGCCTGCAAATATCTTGCAGGTCGATTGATCAAAAGGCAGAACCACATCTCTATCTGACTTGTGTTTAGTTCCAGAATGTTTAGAGTGGACGGATTAGATTTGTGATGACTGGCTCCAGACCACATGAGTTTCAGCCACTTTGGCAGCACACAGAAAATCTGCTCTTGTAGTTAAGTCACACGAAATGGGTTTTAATAAATTATTCTGAAAGTGATACGGAATAGGGATTGCACACTGTGTTATGTTATTTATGTGCGAATGATCATTTTTGTCTGGGACTGGGAGCAGCACTTTGTGCGTCCCTCTGAAGATTGCTTTTTGGGTCAATGGGAAGGAAGTAGATAAAGCAACGATTGCAATGATTCACCTCACAACCTGTATCAACAATAGAGGTGTCGCCTGCTCACGGAAGTGGGGAAGAAAGGATTGTGTTGAAAACATTAACAGATGTTCAGTGCGCACTCCAAACAGCAAATAACACCACAGTATGATTGGATGGCGTTTGAAAAATCTAACACATGATTCAGCCTTGACTCTTCAATATTACATCTTTGATCACTTCAAGCCTGGTACTGAATGTCTTTTGTAATGCCGCCTGGGTCAAGACGAGATGGAGTGACCAGTGGAAGTCAGCGGAACCATCTAGGCTACACCATTAGCACCATTCATAGCAAAATAATTTGAGTATAGGGGCAGGGAGGTTCTACTGCAGTTGTACATGGTTTTGGTGAGACCACACCTGGAGTATTGCATAAATCAGATTTCCTAATCTGAGGAAAGACATTCTTGCCATACAGGGAGTACAGAGAAGGTTCACCAGACTGATTCCTGGGATGTCAGGACTTTCATATGAAGAAAGATTGGATAGACTCGGCTTGTACTCGCTAGAATTTAGAAGATTGAGGGGGGATCTTATAGAAACGTACAAAATTCTTAAGGGGTTGGACAGGCTAGATGCAGGAAGATTATTCCCGATGTTGGGGAAGTCCAGAACAAGGGGTCACAGTTTAAGGATAAGGGAGAAGTCTTTTAGGACCGAAATGAGAAAAACATTTTTCACACAGAGAGTGGTGAATCTCTGGAATTCTCTGCCACAGAAGGTATTTGAGGCCAGTTCATTGGCTATATTTAAGTGAGAGTTAGATGTGGCCCTTGTGGCTAAAGGTACCAGGGGGTATGGAGAGAAGGCAGGTACAGGATACTGAGTTGGATGATCAGCCATGATCATATTGAATGGCGGTGCAGGCTCGAAGGGCCGAATGGCCTACTCCTGCACCTATTTTCTATGTTTCTATTACATCAATTACCCCATGGACGTCCCTGGCCAGGACCTGCCCCGAAAGCAGTGGACAACCCTCAACTGTTTGAGGACAGGTGTCGGACGCTATGGAGTAGCGATGAAGAGGTGGGGCCTCGTGGACAGCCAGTGCTTCCTGCGAGTGGAGGGACCCAACACAGACAGTGGAGCACATAGTCACCAGTTGCCCCAAACACCGGCCACCGAATGGTGAACGAGGTCTGATTGACCTGGACGATGACACGTTGGCCTGGCTCGCCTCAACGGAGCTGCAGTTCTAAACGACACACGACAGAAGAAGGAGAAGTACAGATATTCAGCCGTGGCCAGTAATTTAGATATCTTGACATCTTCCAACACACTGAAATTGGAGCAGCATTTTGGTTTTAACAGAAGCTTATTTACTTCTTGACACTCGACCTTGCTTTGTAACACACAGCATCTGTACACTGCGAATGGCCCGATGGTAATTATCTATTGACTTTCCGCTGACGGATAGCATGCAACAAAAGCGTTTTGTTGTACCACGGTGCATGTGACAATAAACAAAACTCAAAAACTCAAACTCAAGATTATTTGACAGCGAATTCACAACTATCTGCTCGGCCACTATTCTTAGGTCCTGACATGAAAGCTTTTAGATTTAATTTCCAGGTGCCATTTTCAGTACTGTCCTGAGAGCCTCTGGATCATGGCAATCTTTATAAAATACAACTGTTGAATAAGGATAAGGCTCATTGTATAGGGAAACACAATCAGGAAATGACTGACGGTGTGTTAAACTAATAATTCCTTGGGTTTCTCATACCATTTGATTTTGCTGATTTTTTCAAGACAGGATAGAAATATATAAAATTATGAGAGGCATAGATAGGGTAAACAGTCAGAACCTTATTCCCAGGATTGAAAAATCAAATCCTAGAGAGCGTAGCTTTAAGGTGACAGGGGCAAAGTTTACAGGAGACTAGACTTAGTGGGATCCATTGGGTCCCTGTCACACGGGAGGGCTAGTCCCCGAACGTGATATTCCACCACTCACCCATAGCCCCCAACTGCGCAGACGCGGCTGACGGGTTTCTGTTGTGACGCCAGAGATCCCCGTTGTGACGCGAGTCACAGCAACCCTCCCCAAGTGCGCCTAGCCATCCCTCTTCCTACCTCCATCCTCCTCCATTCCCCCTCATCCCCGGCATGTCCTCCCCCTCCTCTTCACCCTCCATCTTCTTTCCCCTCTCCTCATCCTCCCCTCCCCACTTCCTCCCTCACCTCTCCCTCCCGCTCCTTCCCGACCCTCAGTCACTCCCTCCTTCTATAACCTCTCTCCCCTCCCTCCTCCTCTCCCTCTATCTCCCTGCTCCCCCCACTCCTCACCTTTCCCCTATCTCACTCCCCCACTAAACACAATGTTTAAATCATATTTCCCCTCCCCACTCCCTCCCACTCCTTACAACAATGTAACAAATCTCTCATTGCGCTGGGTGTTCTGTCATTTGGTAACATTGTAACAGGCAGGGCAAGTTTTAAGTGAAAAGTTTGATTTTTTAAAGTGAAAAGTGATTTTTAAAAGTTTAAAATGTGAATAACTTGTAAAGTATAACATCAATCTGAATGGAACGCTGCTGTATTTTTGAAATTAGATCCCATTGTGATGTCATTGTGGGGTGGAACATTGCTGACGGGCGGTTTATGTAAATGAGACCCCATTGTGACGTCATACGCTGCTAACTGCCAGTGCAGATGGAAGAATGTTTGGCAAACTGGGGTTTTGTAAAGTTTAAAATGTGAATAACTTGTAAAATATAGCATCAATCAGCACAAAACTTGATACAACACACCACAGGACAATGGTGAGTAAGGTGGTCCAAACATTGTAGTGCTATCATGTACTGTTTTGGCGTAATTTCAGGGCATCACAGACAGACATAGAAACAAGATGAGAGTTTTAGTAATATATAGATGTGGGGGGCTAGTTTTTGTTTTACACAGGTGGTGGTGGGTGCTTGGAACGCGCTGCCAGGGGTGGGAGTGGAGGCAGATATGATATTGGCATTCAGAGACTTCTGGATAGGCACATGGATATGCAGGGAATGGAAGGATATGGATCACGTGCAGGCAGATAAGAGTTGGTCTTGGCGGCATGTTCGACACAGGCATTGTGTGGCGAAGGGCCTGTTCCTGTGCTGCCTTGTTCTACGTTCAAAATGTTTACATTTTAATGTCTGTGACAAGATTCAGCAGAAGGACGCATTTATATATACACTTGTCACGGGCTTCCAGCAACCATCTTAACCTCGACATTAGGGTCTATCAATCATGCTATGCATGTGCAAAGAACACCGGAAATATAGAAACACTTGAAATATAGAAAAAGTATGACAAATAATCTACCATAGATAAAGTCAAACAAAGGCTTTGAAAGGGGATAGAGGAGGTGTATATGGTGATCTATGTCCCCAACAACATTTGATCAAGGCTGCTCAGTGCCAGAAAACTAGTAAAGATAGCCAGCTCACTACACGTCATGGCTAATTTGGAACTAATGCCAACACAATACTCACAAATAAATGCCAAAGGCGATCTGAATCCCAACCTACTGCCACAGAGACCACTGACTGCCAGCAACTTTTACTACTTCAGTGTAGGAAAACTTATTATAGATTAGGTGTCACATGTCTTAAATAAACCGCAAACACAAATGCCAGGAGAATTTCTCTAAAACAACAACATGTATAATGCACAAAAGAATATTAATAATTGTTCTGCATTTAATTTGTGTTGTTCTTCTGATGATTAATGTGAATTTATGTGAAATAATAAGCAGAACAGCAAAAGGGGGCTTTGAGTGTTGTGGTAGAAGTGGACAAAAACCACAGCAGAAGTAATCAGAGGAGGTTTGGCTGACGTACATGAGCTGATCAAGCACTTTAAAGACTCCCGTGTAACTGGAGCTTCAAGACCATTGTTCCAAGCTGAACTACAGTTTTGCTAACCAAGTTTTCACTTTTGTTGCATTTACGTTTGAAGATTTTTCACATTTAACATCCTCACTCTTGCCTGTGTAACTTGCATCTCCCACACACAGCTGTTCATCCCAGGCAGAACATAACATTGTGTAGGAAGGAACTTCAGATGCTGCTTTAAACCAAAGATAGACACAAAAAGCTGGCGTAACTCAGTAGGACAGGCAGCATCTCTGGAGAGAAGGAATGGGTGATGCTTCAGACTGGAGATTCTCTGCCACAGTTGGTACAGAAAGTAGTTGAGGCCAGTTCATTGGCTACATTTAAGAGGGAGTTAGATGTGGCCCTTGTGGCAAAAGGGATCAGGGGGTATGGAGAGAAGGCAGGTACAGGATAGCTACTGAGTTGGATGATCAGCCATGATCATATTGAATGGCGGTGCAGGCTCGAAGGGCCGAATGGCCTACTCCTGCACCTATTTTCTATGTCTCTATGTTTCTAGATGGGTCTCAACCTAAAACATCACCCATTCCTTCTCTCCAGAGATGCTGCCTGTCCCGCTGAGTTACTTCAGCTTTTTGTATCTATCTTCATTATATAACATTAGCAAGAATAGTGAAAGGCCTGGAATGAATGGATGTGGAGAGGATGTTTCCACTAATGGAAGAGTCTAGGACCAGAAGTGATAGCCTCAGAATAAAAGGACGTTCCTTGTGGAAGGAAATTAGGAGGCAATTCTTTTGTCAGAGGATGGTGAACCTGTGGAATCTATTGCCACAGAAGGCAGTGGAGGCCTTCAATTGATATTTTTAAGGCAGATTTAGATTCTTGATTAGTATGGGTGTCAAGGGTTATGGGGAGAAGGCAGGAGAGAGGGGAAGGCAGATCAGCCATGTTTGAATGGTGGAGTAGACTTGATGGACCATTATATATCTGGCTGAGCCCTTGCCTGCGACTTCCAATTGGTTCCAACATTGGACTGTGTTTGGAGTCCAGTAGCAATGATGTGGGCAATCGGCAGCAAGATCACTGCCAGCTGGGAACGAGCAGAGGAACTGCAAACTGGATGGAGGGGAAGGGTAAATACAGCATCATTAACTTTTAATCAATCACCTCAGTTTGTTTTAATATTCTATTTGTTCCAGAGTCTTCTAAAGTGATTATTTTGAAATTGATTTTTAAAAGTTCTAACTGTGTTTTGGTTGCATGGATTTTTAATGGCCTTGTTCAGATGTTCCTGTCAAGAACATTTGGAAACAAACCATAACAACTTTATCAGCCATGTTGTGCCAAGGGTAAGTTCGCATTTCTCCAACAATCAGCAGCAAGAACAGGACTGGCCTGTTGTTTATGTGTCAATGAAAGTGGCCATGATGCTTAAACTTATAAGCCATGGTTTCAAAGAATGAGGCCAACACACTTAGATTCTTGCAAGGATTGCTGATGGTTTAGTTTAGTTTAGAGATACAGATTGGAAACAGGTCCCATGGCCCACTGAGTCCGCTCCAACCAGCGATCCACACACATTATCCTCACTCGCTACCCTACACACACTAGGGGAAATTTACAATTCTTACTGAAGCCAATTAACCTACAAACCTGCACGTCTTTGGAGTGTGGGAGGAAGCAGGAGCACCCGGAGAAAACCCACGCAGGTCACGGGGAGAATGTACAAGCTCCATACAGACAGCACCCATAGTCAGGATCGAACCTGGGTCTCTGGCGCTGTGAGGCAGCAACTCCACCGGCTGCACCATTTCCATGGTACTGGAATAAATCAGGCAAGGATCAACACTCTCATTCTCTGTTTCATCTCTAGCCTTTGTCACTTACTGCACCGTTTGCCAATCAAACCCTGTACCCACCCATCACATGCCAGGCTTTGTCCCACCCCACCTCTCTTCAGCAGCTTTCTGCTCCCTCACTCCAATCAGTCTGAAGAAGGGTCCCCACCCAAAAAATTGTCACTCCACTCCCTCCACTGATCCGCTGAGTTCTTCCAGTACTTTGTGTTTTTCTCAAGATTCCAGCATCTGCAGTTCCTTGAACTTGCAACCTCAATGCAGTACTGGTGTGGTAAATGCAGACAAAGGGATCCAGAATCATTTGATTATGAATGATACTGCAAATGAGGGACAAAGACCTTTTGCATCTGCCTTTCCCTTTCATTTCAGCTACATTGCCTTGGTTTGAGAATTGCCATAGATTGAGTAAACTGAATGAACATGGAGTCATAGAGGGATACAGCAGGGAAACAGGCCTTACGCCCCAACTTGCCCACACCGGCCAACATGTCCCAGCTACACTAGTCCCACCTGCCCATGTTTGGTCCATATCCCTCCAAACCTGTCCTATCCATGTACCTGTATAACTGTTTTTTAAATGTTGGGATATTTGGGAATCTGGACATCTACATCATAAACTATATTTTTAAACAGGGAATTGTGGCAAAGATGCCGAGGTTGATGTAATATATTAATAGTTAGGAGGAAGGTAAATAAATGGAGGTTTATCAAGAACTTTATCAAGACGACCAGGCAGGAAGGGAGGTAATTCTAGTTTTCAAGTACTCAGCACGAATGGTTTGGAACATTTAACACAATGGGCACCAATGCATGAAAGGCAAAGTATTAAATTCCAATTATATAACTTGTAAACGTCACTGATAAATAGTAAAGCTGAGGACTGTTGGAATAAGATGAAACTAAATGTTTGCAAGTCGATCAAAATATCTAATCGTACAGTCTATGGGCACAGAGTGCTGGAGTAACTCTGTGCGTCTGGCAGCATCTGTGGAGAACATGGATAGGTGACGTTTCACAGAGTGCTGGAGTAACTCAGCGGGTCAGGCAGCATCTGTGGAGAACATGGATAGGTGACGTTTCACAGAGTGCTGGAGTAACTCAGCGGGTCAGGCAGCATCTGTGGAGAACATGGATAGGTGACGTTTCACAGAGTGCTGGAGTAACTCAGCGGGTCAGGCAGCATCTGTGGAGAACATGGATAGGTGACTTTTGGGGTCAAGACCCTTCTTCAGACCGAGAGTAAAGGGACAAAAGATTGCAGAGTCTGATAGTTTTCGTTAGTCGTGCATCATTTGTTGGGTGGGGAGTGCGGTGCATGGATTACATTTAAATGAATATAAAACGTTGCAGATTTAGTTTTCACTCTGCATGCATCCTGAACACCCTAGATTGATGCCAATGGGAAAAAAGGCACCAAATCCAGTTGAGCTGATTGTTCAGATGGTGATCGAGGTCACGGCTGTTTGCTTTGGCATCACTGTAATTCTAGTGCCCATTGGTTGGGTCCAAACCTGTCATTCGTTTTCCTTACTGGACTATTTCATTTATACTGGTGTTTCTCCAGAACGGCTTTGGGAACGTTTATTTTAAACAAAACATTATAATTACCGCTCTCTTTAAAAATGAACTAAAAGTAAACCTCGGTATATATTCCTGTCATTTCTGGCACACTTTGAATCACTCTGGAGCAAAAAGCTACTCCAGTAATTCATAACAGGAGACCACATTTCCTTAATTTTCCCATCAGGCCCTGTTTTCGGCGCGGGTATCTATGTTGTTTAATCCCTGTAACGGGAGATCCAAACCTCGGCGATGAAGTCATTCTTCCCCCGAAGTTGCGTGGTTCCTCTTTGCTCAACTCCTTCATGCAAGTTCATGGGAATGATATTAGTTTAAAGAAAGGCATCACATGACATGGCTACTCTTGGTAACATATTACACTTAGCTAAGCACTAACCTATTGACTCTGTCATAACCAAGGAAAGTTCCTGAACTGAGCTTTGATGAGTTCCAGTTCACATAATACTCCTGACCCACACGTACATGTTTTGCAATAATAAAAGATTTTAAACACTTCAGTTTTACCACTTTAGTTTAGAGACACAGCATGGAAACTGACCCACCGAGTCCACGCCGACCATTGATCGATCACCCCTTCACACTAGATCTATGCTATCTGACTTCCTCATTTATTCTCTACACACTAGGGGCAATTTACAAAGCCCAATTGATCTACAAATCTGCACGGTTTTGGGATGTGGGAGGAAACACAGGGAGAAAATACAAACTTCACACAGAAGCCACCCAAGGTCGGGATTGAACCTGTGTCTCTGGCGCTGTGAGGCAGCAGTTGTACCAGCTGCACCACTGTGCAACTTCCAAGTCTGTTTCCTTTGTCAACATCTATACTTATACATTTTTATTATTCTTAATAACAAATGCTTCCAATTGGAAAAAATAATAGAAACAGTTAGCTGGGCAGTAACGTTATGCACAGTAGGAAATCACTCGTGTGTGCAACAACTAAGTTCATGCATTGTAGCAGCAGAATTAGGCCATTCGGCCCATCAAGTCTACTCCACCATTCAATCATGCCTGATCTATCTGTACCTCTCAACCCCATTCTCCTGCCTTCGCCCCATAACCTCTGACACACGTACTAATCAAGAATCTATCTCTGCCTTAAATATATCCACTGACTTGACCTCTGCAGCCTTCTGTGGTAATGAATTCCACAGATTCACCACCCTCTGACTAAAGAAATTCCTCACAATTTCAGGTAGTCCCTGCTTTCGCCTCCCCTTCTCAGCTCTCCCACAGCCCACTGTCTCCGCCTCTTCCTTTCTTCTTCCTGCCCCCCCCCACCCTCACATCAGTCTGAAGAAGGGTCTCGACCCAAAACGTCGCCTATTTCCTTCGCTCCATAGATGCTGCCTCACCCGCTGAGTTTCTCCCTCATTTTTGTCTTTGCCAAAGAAATTCCTCATCTCCTTTCTAAAGGTACGTCCTTTTATTCTGAGGCTGTGGCCTCTGGTCCTAGTCTCTCCCACCAGTGGAAACACTCTCTCCACATCCACTTTATCCAGGCCTTTCACTATTCGGTAAGTTTCAATGAGGTCCCCCCTCATACTTCTAAACTCATTTCATAAATGTCTGTAAACTTCTGTACTCACTATTCACCAAAACAATCTGACTGGAGGTCTGGTCTGTGGATGTGTGGACACACACACACATGCTGATGTCCCTTCTCGTGATGTCACCCAAACCATCGGCATGAACATTGTGGGCCGAAGGGCCTGTTCCTGTCTAGTGCTGTTCTACAGCCTGGTAGTATCAATGAGAAAGTGCCCAATTGGAACTGTTAACTGTAGAAACCTCAGTGCATATAACCTTACAATAATTCATGCAGATATGGGTGACAAATATCTGTGAGATAGTATTTTACGGCTCTGGTTCATGCATTATCTCATTCATTTCCCCTTAAAATTTGTCACTCAAACCAGTGAGTGAAATTTCACTACAGTTGAATTTTGCAACTTGATATCCTTGGGAGAGTCTTAAGAAGAATATAAAATTGCTGGATAGAATGAAAACCCTGTCAAATAAATTATGTGATACATTTTTTTGATGGGAGCTGGGAATTGCATCTGAGTTATCCACGTAATCTTTGACAGTGTAGCACCATTACTGTACTACACTTTGATGGACTTTCATGCCCCAGTGTAGCACTTCTGTGTTTGCTGTTAGCACTAACAATATTACGTGGAAAAACAATCTCAATGTGTAAAGAGGGAGAGATGAAATGGATTACAAGATTAGATGAAGTGTGAGGTTAATATAAAATAAAAACAGAAAATGGCCCTTGTGGAGCTAATAAAGAACATTGCGAGTAATGGTCCGAGTGGTTTCTAACATCTGTGTGTTAGTATGTGGTGGAGCAGATCTACAGCCCTGGTTTCTGCTCTCCAGATGAACTTGCATCTGCGGTGAATTTGAACCCCATATCGGCAGGAAAAACACTGCCGGTTCGTATGGGGCCCAAATCACATTTTCGCAACGTAAAATTAGATTAAAGCCATCCCAAGAAGCAAGATTATATGTAAAATAAACGACTTACACTTTGTTTCGTCCCGTTCTTGCGATCCGTCACGTTGTAGGCGTTGAGGGCGTTAGAAGTCGCTTTTTATTTTAGTTTAAATCTTTTTATTTGAATTTTGAATTTAACAGCAATTTGCATACATACAATGATAACAGACAGTGATAATCAGGACATAATTGTACAACAGTATGTAAACGACCCTCAAAACCCTTACCCTTACCCTTACCCACCCTCGCCACCCGGGAACAAACAACACTCACATACGTACACATCCACACAAATACGATTTTAAAAAATAATATATTTATATATATATAAATAAATTTTTTAAATAAATAAATAAATGGAAATTGGGGGGGGGGGAGGGATTGAGGGGATAGCAGCTGCAATAAGACAGAGCTGTGATAGAGGGCACTCAGTCCTCTTCCGAGTCCGGAAACAAGTTAAGAGAGTTAACAAGTTCCAGGAAAGGGTTCCATGTATCTAGGAATGTCTTGGTAGAGCCTTTGAGAGAGAACCTAAGTTTTTCAAGCTTTAAGTTGTAGAGCACCTCCTTGATCCAGCGGGCGTGTGTCGGGGGACAGGTAAGTCTCCAGTTAAGCAAAATCAGTCTCCGGGCTAACAGGGTTGTAAAAGCCAGGACCCGCTTCAACGCAACAGAGAGGTTGGTGTTGGGGGGAATACCAAAAATAGCTGACAGTGGGTTTGGAGGAATAGTCTGGCCATAGGCTCTGCTTAGCACGTCGAAAGCACTCCTCCAAAAGGTTGCTAGCTTAGGGCAAGACCAAAACATATGACTATGGTTGGCAGGGGATTGATTGCATCTGTTGCAGGTGTCTCTAACAGCGGGGTATATTCTAGATAATCTTGCGTTTGTGTAGTGGACTTTGTGAAGGACTTTGCATTGGATTAGGCCATGACGGGCACATATGGAGGAAGAATGGATCAAATCCAAGGCAGAGTCCCATTGCTGGTCTGTTAGTTTCATATTCAGCTCGCCCTCCCATGCAGCTTTTAATGAGGTATAAGGTTTCAATATAACCGACCCTAACAAGTTGTACAAAAAAGAGATGCATTTCTTCCGGTTGGGATCTAGAGCTAGGATGGAATCGGTCAGGGTTTCAGGGGGACGATTTGGGAAATGGGGGAATATCTTCTTCACAAAATTCCTAATCTGGAAAAAACGAAAAAGGTGTGAGTTTGGGAGGCTATAGTTGTACGAAAGCTCCGCAAAAGACGAAAAAATACCATCCTTGTATAGGTTTTTGATACTACTGATGCCATTACTATGCCAGGTTTTGAATGCGGAGTCTGTACTTGAAGGTTTAAAGATGTGATTTTTAAGCAGTGGGGTCAAGATGGAAGGGCCTTGTAAACCAAAGTTTTTCCTAAATTGACTCCATATCTTGAGCGAGAGGGACGCAATTGGGCCTGCACCCGCAGATGTTATAGAAAGGGAGTTGAGAGCATAGGACAGACCGCAACGGGAGATGTGAACTCGCCTTTTCCATGTGTACCCAGGTCGGTAGGTGGTCGCAATCATCATTCATCCAGTACAGGATTTTTTGCAAGTTAGCAGCCCAGTAGTATCGCCTAAAGTCAGGAAGTGCCAAACCGCCGTCACTCTTAGGAGACTGTAGTAGCGTCTTTCGAATTTTGGCCGGTTTGCTACCCCATAAAAATTTAGATATTCTCCTTTCTAATTTATCAAAAAAAGATTTAGTGATAAATATAGGAACATGCTGGAAAAGGTACAGGAATTTGGGTAGGACGACCATCTTGACCAGATTTATCCGGGCCGCGAGGGATAACGGTAAGACTGACCAGCGGTCAAAGTCTCTTTCAGCTTTCTCAACCAGAGGCAGGAAGTTTGTGCGGAACATATCAAATATAGGTATTGTGATAAAAACGCCGAGGTAGCGAAATCCGTCCTCCGCCCATTTGAATGAGGTTAAAGAGCGAGGGAGCTGCTTAGCCGATGAGTTAATCGGTAATAGTTCACTTTTTTGGTAGTTAAGTTTATAACCAGAGTACACCCCAAACCGTTCTAAAATATTCATAATCACAGGGAGAGAGCTGACTGGATTCGAGATGTACAGGAGCAGGTCATCCGCATACAATGAGACTTTATGAATTGTGTCAAACCGTGTGATACCTTTAAAGCCCTTCTCTGAGCGTAACCAGACCGCCAAGGGTTCTATCGCGACAGCAAACAGAAGTGGTGATAACGGGCAACCCTGCCTGGTACCTCTCCGAAGGGCGAAGTGGGGCGACAGTGTGTCGTTTGTTTGTACTGAGGCCACCGGGGACGAGTATAATAGACTGACCCAATGAATGAAACTATTGCCAAGGCCAAACCTGTCCATCGCCTCGTATAGGTACTTCCATTCGACCCTGTCGAAAGCTTTTTCGGCGTCGAGGGAGACCACTATCTCCGGGGTCTCACTACTTGGTGAATGGATGATGTTAAGGAGACGCCTAGTATTGTGGGAAGACTGTCGGCCTGGCATACACCCTGTTTGATCTAATGAGATAATAAAGGGCATCACTTGTTGAAGACGGAGCGCAAGAACTTTAGAGAGGATTTTGAGGTCCACATTCAAGAGTGAAATTGGTCTATAGCTACTACAAAGCAGGGGATCTTTCTCCTTTTTAAGAATTAGGGAGATAGTAGCCCACGACAAGGTGGGCGGTAGGCGACGATGTAAAAACGCCTCATTGTACATATGTCTCAGGACTGGTGCGAGGAGAGCAGAGAAAGCTTTGTAATATTCTACAGTGAAGCCGTCAGGGCCGGTCGACTTTCCGCTTTGCAGCGATGTGATGGCTGCTTGGACCTCAGTGACAGTTATAGGACCACCTAAGACTCTCGTGGCTTCATCGTCAATTCGGGGAAACGTCATACTACGGAACATGTCATCGCAGTGGGAGGACAATCGGAAGCGTATAGCTCAGCATAAAATTTAGCAAATGCTTCATTAATTCTAAGAGGATCGGTATGAATCTCCCCTAAGCTGGATCTAATGGCTGGAATTAGCCGTGAAGTCGCCTCGGTTCTGGCCTGATGGGCCAAAAGCTTCCCAGCTTTATACCCAGATTCAAAAAAGTGTTGCCTAGATTTAAGCAGTCGTAACTTGGCTTTATTGGTAGACATGAGGTCAAAGTCTATTTGTAACCTAAGGCGTTCTTTATAAAAATTAGGGTCTGGGTCAGATGCGTATTTATCATCAATGTACTTTATTTATCGTAACAGGTCTGCCATTTGGGACGTCTCGGCTCTTTTCAGGTTGGAGACAAAAGAGATAAGTTGGCCCCTAATATAAGCTTTTGAAGCTTCCCAGAGTATACCTCTTGCTATGTCCGGCGAGTCATTCAGCTCAAAATATAAAATGATTTGAGTGCAGGAATTGCTTGTAGTGAGCCTCTGCTAGTAATGAGGAGTTGAACCTCCACTGTTTAAAGGGGTTAGTTCGTTTACGAAAGTGAAGATCGAGGGAAGTCGCAGCGTGATCTGATATCACGATACTATGATACTCGCTGGATTTAATTTTGGAGAGCAGTCTGTTATCTAAGAGGAAGAAGTCTATACGGGTATAGGTGCGGTGCACGTGGGAAAAAAATGAAAATAATTTAGTCGTGGGAAATGTATGTCTCCATGGGTCAGTGAGCCCAAGTTGTTTGGTAAAAGCATGCAGAGTCCTACCTGATTTAGTTAAAGTGGAGGCTTTGTTCGAAGATCTGTCCAGTATAGAGTCTTGGACCAGATTAAAATCTCCACCCACAATGATGTGCTAATTTTCAATGTTTGGGAGAGATGTAAAAAATTTGGTTACAAATGAGCTGTCATCCCAGTTGGGACCGTAAATACTGGCCAATATGACAGGTGTGTCTTGCAGTTTGCCAGAGACCATGACAAAGCGGCCAGCAGGGTCTTCCACCGTTTTCTGTGGTTCGAACATAATGTTTTTACGAATCAGGATAGCAGTACCCCTAGCCCTATAATTAAATTTTGAATGAAATAAGTGGCTAATCCAGCCTCTCTTAAGCCGTGTTACCTCTCTGTTGCGAAGGTGTGTCTCTTGAATAAAAAATATATCGCCCTTAAGGTATTGCAAGTGGGCCAAGATCTTATCAGTCTTAGTAGGACCCCCCACTCCCCTCACGTTCCACGAGACAAATCTAAGAGTGTCGTTTGTGTTGGCCATATTTAGCTATATCCAAACGAGTGGGCAGAGCGCTGTAATACTGCAGATTGAAATGGAAGAGCACATCGAAGCCAGCTGCTGAGAGTGGAGGTGTGGGTGGTAAAAGGGGAAAAGAAAAAAAACAAAACAAAAAAAAATACATACACACGTATACACACTGCCGTTTCGTATGGGGCCCAAATCTCATTTTCGCAACGTAAAATTAGATTAAAGCCATCCCAAGAAGCAAGATTATATGTAAAATAAACGACTTACACTTTGTTTCGTCCCGTTCTTGCGATCCGTCACGTTGTAGGCGTTGAGGGCGTTAGAAGTCGCTTTTTATTTTAATCCAAATATTAAATTGTCCAGCGATTTAAAAAATATATATATAATGCGAACTGGAGGTGGATGGATTTTTCTGCAGCAGCTTGCAGCCGGAGGAAGTCCGCCTCCGATAGGCAGTACAAAACGTCACTTTAATCCCGCCCCTCCCCCCTCAAAGGCGCGAAAGTCACGCACATGGCCAGTGGAAGAACTGCAGTGCCGCTGAAGGTAAGTATTGTAACATCGCTACATTACAAACTGCTCTAAGAATCTATCTCGGAGGCACTCTACAAACTCTCTTTCTTGGGGTCCTTAATCAACCTGATTTTCCCAGTCTACCTGCATATTAAAATCCCCCATCACCACAGTGGCATTACCTTTGTTACATGCCAGTTTTAACTTCTGCTGCAACTTACACCCTACATCCTGGCTACTATTTGGGGGTCTGTAAATAACACCAATTAGTGTCTTCATGCCTTTGCAATTCCTCAACTCAATCCACAGTGACTCTACCTCGTCAGTCCCTATGTCTTCCCTTGCAAGGGACTGAATTCCATCCCTCACCAGCAGAGCTACCCCCCCTCCTCTGTCCACCTGCCTGTCCTTTCTATAGGATGTATAACCCTGAATATTAAGTTCCCAGGCCCGATCCTCCTGCAGCCACGTCTCAGTAATCCCCACATTGTCAAATCTACCAGCCTCTAACTGAGCCTCAAGCTCATCTACTTTACTTCTTATACTTCGCGCATTCATATACAATACTTTTAATTCCTTACGCATCTCACCTTTCACATCGATCCCTATTACATTTGGCCATACTCTCCTATCCCTTTGTGAGCTTTCCTTCCCGTTAATTTTGGGGTCATTAACTATCCCTTTACTCCCTTTCCCTTTAACTCTGTCCTTGACTATCCTATTTGACACCCCTCTCCCCCTTTATTCAGTTTAAAACTACCCGTGTAGCAGTGGCAACCCTGCCAGCCAGAATGCTGGTCCCCCACCTGTTAAGGTGCAATTCGTCCCTTTTGTACAGTTCCCCCTTACTCCAAAACAATCCCATTTTTGTCTACCCTCGATTTTTCCAGCATCTGCAGTTCTTTCTTAAACTTTTTTTTAAAAGTCGTCTGATCATACATGGGCTGCTCACATCTTGTTAGAGGTATCCATCTTCTTTGTTTCCCTTTCATTGTTTACACCAACCACTCCCCACCACACTGACTCCTCTAATGGATTCATGCTTTTTAAACTTCCTCTTCATTGTCCTTTTCACCAAAGCCCATCGCCCATCATTTACTGAGATAAAGAGGAACAAGTTCATCTGGAGAGCAGACACCAGGGCTGTAGATCTGCTCCACCACATACTAACACACAGATGTTAGAAACCACTCGGACCGTTACTTGCAATGTTCTTTATTAGCTCCACAAGGGCCATTTTCTGTTTTTATTTTATATTAACCTCACACTTCATCTAATCTTGTAATCCATTTCATCTCTCCCTCTTTACACATTGAGATTGTTTTTCCACGTAATATTGTTAGTGCTAACAGCAAACACAGAAGTGCTACACTGGGGCATGAAAGTCCATCAAAGTGTAGTACAGTAATGGTGCTACACTGTCAAATATTACGTGGATAACTCAGATGCAATTTTGAACTTGGTCCCAGCTCCCATCAAAAAAAAAAATGTATCACATAATTTATTTGACAGGGTTTTCATTCTATCCAGCAATTTTATATTCATCTTACAACTCTCCAAGGATATCAAATTGCAAAATTCAACTGTAGTGAAATTTCACTCACTGGTTTGAGTGTTTCAGTACCAGTATCACTGTACATAAGCACCTAGATACATCCTAGATAAGCATCCCAGATACAGTACAAGTGTACAGCAGTTGTACACTAACACAGTAGACAGAGTCGCCAGTTTGAGGCCATTTCCAAGGCCCAGTTGTTGTAAGTTCAGGGATCTTGATCTGACCATGAAGGTCTGTTGCCCTGGCAGCATTGCAGGGTCAGCCTGGCCAAGCATAGACATTGGTCTATGATCCCAGTAAAAGGAAATCAAGAAATGCCCCTAAAGTATCTGATAGTATCTGAAGAATTTAGTATAAAGATTGAAAATGATTTAGCATAAAACTGAAACAAGGATCTCACAACAGAATAAAATAAACCGTGAAGTCTTAAAGTGATGGTTTAGGGAAATACATTAAAATATATGACATCAACAGCACCAGCTAGCAGTAATATACAAATGTATATCTCTATAAGACACAAATGAGAAGAGGAAATGTGTTTCAGCTGTGACTGTCAAGAGGAGTTATTATAAGATAAATAAAGGTAATATTATAAGATAAAAGGAAAAGGCTTTTTATATTTTTTGACTGTGGAGTCTTTTAAGTTCCTGGGAACCATCATCTCCAAGGACCTTAAGTGGGGGGCTACCATCGACTCCACAGTCAAAAAGGCACAACAGAGGATGTACTTCCTGCGGCAGCTGTGAAAGCACAATCTGCCACAGGAAATGATGGTCCAATTCTATACGGCCATCGTAGAGTCTGTTCTCACCTTCTCCATCATGGTCTGGTTTGGCTCAGCCACCAAGCACGACATCCGGAGGCTGCAGCGAATCGTCCGATCAGCAGAGAAGGTTGTTGGCTGCAACCTTCCCTCCATTGATGAACTGTACACTGCAAGGGCCAGGAAGTGAGTGGGTAAGATCATCTCTGACCCCTCTCACCCTGCCCACAAACTCTTTGAATCACTTCCCTCTGGAAGGCGACTCCGGACTGTCAAAGCTGCCACAGCCAGACATAAAAACAGCTTTTTTCCCCAGGAGTAGTAGCTCTACTCAATAACCAAAGGACTGTAGCCTCCTTTTGCTCTGGTATTTTATTTAATTCACATGTTTAATCAATAATGTTTTATTATTAATGTTTTATGTGTCATTCTTAACTGTCACTGTATGTCATGTTGTCACTTGCGGGCAGAGCACCAAGGCAAATTCCTTGTATGTGAATACTTGGCCAATAAACTTATTCATTCATTCATTCATATAGGAAATAAAGCTGCGAAAAGATTCCCAGCTGTTATCAGGCAACTGAACCATCCTACCAATAACTAGAGGGCAGTCCTGAGCTACTATCTACCTCATTGGAGACTCTTGAACTATCTTTGATCAGACTTTACTGGAGTTTATCTTGCACTAAATGTTATTTGCATTATTCTCTTTATCATGTCTCTGTACACTGTGGACGGCCCGATTATAATCATGTATTGTCTTTCCGCTGGTTAGCACGTGACAAAAGCTTTTCACTGTACCTCAGTACGCGTGACAATAAACTAAACACAAACTCAAAATACCTGAGGATTTGATAAGGAAGGAAAAGTAGAATACATGAACAGGCTAAGAAGAAATATAACAAAATTCAAGAACTTGATTAGATATGAAAAAAAAAGCGGATTGTGTCGGAGTCTAAAAACCGTGACCATCAGGTTGAAGAACAGCTTCTTCCCAATAGCTATCAGGCTCACTGCACAACACGGTCCTCAACTGGGAACTTTGCATCTATAACTATGTCTTTTAGACGGTCTGCAAACTTTTGGGGCTTTTTTTGCACATACTCTGATTATTCATGTATTTATTTTTTGTTTATTACATGTTATCCATGTGTGTTGTGTTTACAGGCCTGTTATGTAGCTGCGTATGAATGTCATTCTTCCTATGGTTGGTACGTGACAATTAAACACTCTTGACATGACTCTTGACTAAAAGATAAAGTTGGAGTTTACAGATTGAAGGGAGATATTATACAGGGAGAATGAGGCAACGGCAGGTCAATTCTCATCTCTCCTCGTAGAACATAGAATGATGCAGCACAGCACGATGTTTAGCCTAGAGAAACTGATCTCATCTGCCATTACATCATCTAAATCCCTCTATTCCCTGCACTTCCACGAGCCTATCTAAAAGCCTTTTAAGCACCATTGTCATATCTGCCTCCACCACCACCCTGGCTGGCAGGCGTTCATGGCCCCCACCACTATCTCAGTGAAGAATTTGCCAAGCACATCTCCATTAAACTTTCCCCCTCTCACCTTATAGCTGTGCCCTCTAGTGTTGGACATCTCCACCCTGGGAAAAGGTTCTATCTATCGTCTGTATGTCTCTTCTAATTTTATACACCTCTATCAAGTCCCCCCTCAACCTCTGACGTTCCATAGAAAACAATCCAAGTCTGTCCAACCTCTCCCGAGAGCTGCAACTCTCTAATGCAGGCAGCATTCTGGTAAACCTCCTCTGCACACTCTCCAAAGCCCCCACATCTTCCCTGTAATGTTATCTGACTGTCTTTATGTCTCCTATCCATCTCCAGCCTGTGTTCACCTATCACTTCCCAGGCTGTTATCCATCCCCCCCTAATATAATGAGTCTGAAGAAGAGTCCCAAAACCTTGTCCATCCATTCCTTTCATTGATGCTGCCAGACCCGTTGAGTTCCACCAGCACTTTGTGTTAGGTCATAAGGGATAGGAGTAGAATTAGACCATTCGGCCCATCAACTCTACTCCGCCATTCAATCATGGCTGGTCTAACTCCCTCCTAACCCCATTCTCCTGCCCTCTATTCCCTGCATTTGCACGAACCTATCTAAAAGTCTTTTAAGCACCATTGTCATATCTGCCTCCATTACCACCCTGGCTGGCAGGCATTCATGGCCCCCACTGTTCATGACCCCCACTGACTACAAAACACTGATCTGTTTTGTAGTCAATGCCTACTATGTTCTGTTGTGCTGAAGCAAAGCAAGAATTTCATTGTCCTATCAGGGACACATGACAATAAATTCTCTTGAATCTTGAATCTTCTCCCCATAACTCCTGACACCCGTACAAGGTCCTCTCCTAACATCCTGTATGTGTTTTGTACAAGGTTACGACAATGTAACTGTGAAGGAAAGGAACTGGTTGGGAAGGTGGTTGTAAACTACAAAGTAAGCTGCACATAGACCACTGGAACAAACCCGAGGCCACCAGCGTACACTCTCACACTGCTTACAGGAGGGTGCTTCCGCAATGACATTTAAAGTGTTCATCTACTTGATAGTAGAGTATAAAATGATGTTTCCGGTATAGACGATCAGAACTTTATTTCTCCGGGTGGAAATGTCACAGACTAGAGGGTATAACTTTGAGGTGAGATTGGCAAAGTTTAAAAGGGATGTGCAGGCAAGTTGATTACACAGTGGGTGCCTGGAACGTGCTGCCAGGGGTGGCGGTGGAGGCAGATACCACAGTGGTGTTTAAGGTTCTAGATAGGCACATTGATATGCAGGGACTGGCGAGATATGGATCACGTGCAGGCAGAGATGAGTTTAACTTGTCACCATGTTCAGCTCAGACATCGTGGGCCGAAGGGCCTGTTCCTGTGCTGTTCTATATCAGTACTGTTGTAGATCAATCTGAAGAAGGGTCTTGAGCTGAAACATCACCCATTGATCAGTCTGAAGAGGGGTCTCGAGCTGAAACATCACCCATTGATCAGTCTGAAGAGGGGTCTCGAGCTGAAACATCACCCATTCCTTCTCGCCAGAGATGATGCCTGTCCCGCTGAGTTACTCCAGCGTTTTGTGTCTACCTTTGATTTAAACCAGCATCTGCAGTTCTTTCCTACACAGTACTGTTCTATGTTCTATCATAGGCAGAGTATTTGATGATTTGTCTTTTAAGACGGGATTAATATTTAAGCACTTGGCCTGCTTTCTGACCTAAAACTCAATTCTGACTTCTAAGAAGACTTTTTTTTTCTGTTGCTGCATTGTTTTTGGCTGCCTTCAAAACAGGTCGACTGGAGCCATGGGTGGTCTGGTAACGCTGGCCTTTGGAGGAGGATGAGAGGGAGAGGGAAAGAAGACATTGGAGGAAAGTGAAAGGCAAAGGCCCTGCCAAATCAACAGCAGTAGACAGAAGGGTGCTCCAGGCAATATCGTTCCTACCCAGATATCACAGGGGAGCAATGTCGGCAGCACGTAGGCACTAGGAACTTTAAATGCTGGGATCTTGAGTAGAGCATTTCTTGATTAGTATCCATGTCAGGGGTTATGGGGAGAAGGCAGGAGAATGAGGTTAAGAGAGAGAGGTAGATCAGCCATGATTGAATGGTGGAGTAGACTTGATGGGCCGAATGGCCTAATTCTCCTCTTATCACTTATGTACTTATGAACACAAAGTGCTGGAGGAACTCAGCAAGTCAGGCAGCATCTCTGGAGGGAATGGACAGGCAATGTTTCGGGTCGGGACCACTCTTCAGAATGCATCATCACATCTGCAACACATCAATGTATCTTGCCACACTTTTATCTTCCTAAGTAAGCCATCTCCAAGTTATGTTACTCTTTGCACCCGTTGCAACACCTACTGACGAACCATTCATTTTCTTAGCTTTGAAGCCACACTCAGTGACATCAGTGATAGTTAAAAGCACAGCACCTTATCAAATGTATGCAAGTCAAGTCAAGTCAAGTCAAGTTTATTCGTCACATACACATACGAGATGTGCAGTGAAATGAAAAGTGGCAATGCTCGCGGACTTTGTGCAAAAAGACAAACAAACATTCAAACTAACTACAAACAGAATGGAACAGAATCACATATTCACATATTACATATTATGGGTGGAAAGAAAAAGGGAAAAAACAGCAATTAAAAAAAAACTATAGAATAGTCCAGTAAAGTTAGTCCCTGGTGAGATAGGAGTTTACTGTCCTAATGGCCTCTGGGAAGAAACTCCTTCTCAACCTTCCGTTTTCACAGCATGGCAACGGAGGCGTTTGCCTGACCGTAGCAGCTGGAACAGTCCGTTGCTGGGGTGGAAGGGGTCTCTCATGATCTTGTTGGCTCTGGAGTTGCACCTTCTGATGTATAGGTCCTGCAGGGGGGCGAGTGTAGTTCCCATAGTGTGTTCGGCCGAACGCACTACTGTCTGCAGAGCCTTCTTGTCCTGGCCCGGCCAATACATCGCCCGCTGACTGGCAGAGCTAGTTGGTATAAACTTGACACTTAATCTTCATTACAAATCTGGGCATGACTGGAGAACGGGCTGATAATGCCAGCAGAAACATTTTGTTGAGCAGCCTCTGTAGTCAGGTAATCCTTCAACTTCCCTGCACCGCTCAAGAGCAGTTTAGCACAACACTCCTTAATGTAACGTACAGGTCTATGGCTGCACGCTGCATGTCCATGAATATTCAGTGACCACAGGTGCCTCTGGCAGCCAACTCCTTCAGATTACGGCCTATTGACAAGAGCTTCACTTTAGCAAACACTCCGACACTTTACATCAACAGTTCCTCAATCCCAACCACTTCACTACTGAGTTACCTTCCTTCATCCCAGCCCCATGGGTCTGGCCTTCATCCCAGCCCCATGGGTCTGGCCTTCATCCCAGCCCCATGGGTCTGGCCACTGCAGAAATATAAACAGCAACACAGAAAACTGAATTTAAACACATTTTTGTAAGCAATTAGATAAGGTTTGTAGTTTTCCATATGCGACAGAACAATTTAAAAAAATGCTTTGAAAATGTTGCCTGTGTGTTTTATTGCAATTAGTTGCATAAGGACATTTGTACATATACATGGATCGGAAAGGTTTAGAGGGCTAAGGGCCCAATGTAGGACAACGGATCTATCCCAACATGCCATCTGGGCTGGCATGGACAAGGTGGGCTGAAGGGCCTTTTCTCTGCTGTACAGTTCCATAGCTGTTTGAAACAAAAGTTGCAAGGCCATGCCATTTGACCTTGGGTGGCTTTCATTACCTAGTTAGTAATGGTGTGCTGTGGGCAAGTCTCATGCAAGTTGCAAAGTACGTCATTGGCAATGAACTGCCCCCGTAGTTAGTGGGAAATATCGCAAGTACAGCCGTCTGCAGCAGGAGTAGTGGTGGGAGGCCAGGCTTGTGTCCCAGCCAATCAGTAATCCACCCAAGATGTAAACGTTGGAATGGGCCGGTGAGCAGTGTAGGTTGCCTCTGCACCCTGCCAGAGATGAACGTTACTCCTTCAACGCATTTTAAAATCTCTTGTGGTCACCTTTGGTTCACTTTCAAAGAAACAGAACTAAAGAATGATGCCATTTCTTGAATTTGGATCCTGTGTCTTTCATCAGGAATGGCTTTTTCCAGGAATTAAAGCTCAGGTACATGTAATCCAGGAACTGCTATTGTTGGGTATACACTTGCTTTTAAATACATATATATTTTTTGGCTGTACCACCGCTTCCTGCACCAATTAATTTATTAGTTTTACTAATGTGGAAAGAAAGCAATTGAACAAAGCACAGCTATAGTGTAGCTTTTGGCTGTGTAACTCTGAGAGTCGGTATTGATAAAGTACTTGCCATTTAGCCTGCACTTCGCATTGAAAATAATATAGGATATTTCCCGTGTGTTTGCAGTTACATTCAGGAGCCGGCAAGTGCAACATTAGTTTAGCTGAGAGACCTTCATTGGGAAGTCCAAGCAAACGCAGTGACACGGAATGCAAACAGTTGATATGGGAAAAACAGTGGTTACTGGGTTAAGCATAAATACTTTAACACTGAGTTACGTATGGAATAAATGAACAAAATTATCAAAATAGAAAGAAAAGAGAAAAGGACAGGTTAGAAAGTAAACTGATGTTTCCACTAGAGGGAGAGTCTAGGACTAAAGGTTACAGCCTCAGAATTAAAGGACATTATTTTAGGAAGGAGATGAGGAGATATTTCTTTAGCCAGAAGGTGGTGAATCTGTGGAATTCATTGCCACAGATGGTTGTGGAGGCCAAGTCAGTGGATATTTTTAAAGTAGAGATAGTTAGATACTTGATTAGTACGGGTGTCAGAGGTTATGGGGAGGAGGCAGGAGAATGGGGTTAGGAGAGGGAGATAGATCAGCCATGATTGAATGGTTGAGTCGACTTCAAGCTAAAGAATGGCCTAATTCTACTCTTATTCCTTATGATCTTATGACCTAAATTAGACTGTCACTACTAGATTTTTGAAGACTTTTCCTTGAAGGCAGAATAAGGCAGGACAGAAGCACTATCAATTGGTGAAGTGGGCTGAGATTGCTTAAAGCCTTACCTCTGTTATTTCTGACTGTGCCCCTTATCCTGCTGGAATAGAAGGGAGCTTCATTAATCTACAAAAAAACATGGCCAAATAATGTGTTTAGGAACCCGAGTAGTTTCAAATAATAGTTTTGTTTGGCAACCTTTAGGTTAATCCACACTGATTTTTCTTGATGATTCTTGACCCCTTCATCTGCCATCGTAGGCATTTCAATAGAGACACAAGGAACTGCAGATGCTGGAAACTTGAGAAGAGCACAAAGTGCTGGAGTAATCAGCCTCTAATCTAATTCTACCCATCGTCGAGTTCAGACACCAATCTCCGGAACTTCCTGCTTTTGTCTCTTCTCAGCTGTTGCGTTATCTACTGTAAGTATTTCCAGCCATTTCACTTTTTATTACAGATTTTGAACATCCGCAGAAGTTTGTTTTTAATATTGAGTCCTTGACTTCAACACACTAATTGTGAAGAAATTGCAGGGTAGTCTATCTGGAGTGCGGCAAGAACAGGCGAGAAGTTCAGAAGTCCACAGATCAACAGAGAGCACGAGGAAAGGCTGTTGAGATAGTCCAATGAGTTACTTCTTCCCGCATCTTGCACTATATGCTCACAAACACATATCTGATTCATTAAAATGTAGACACGAGGAACTACAGATCGTGGTTTGCTGCAGAATACTCCAGAGATGCTGCCTGAGCCACTGAGTTACTCCAGCACTTTGTGTCTTATTTTCATTCATTTAAGTTTATTATCTTGAACAAATATCATATCAACCGTTATAGCATTAATAAAATTATGGATCAGACTTTGCTTTCCGATCCAGATTTGGAATCACCCTAATCCGGTGGCTGGAAAAAGTTATGTCCTAAACCTTGCCAACAAGTGAATATTGATTATGATTTATCAGAACTGATTTAATCTTCCTTTAACCTGTGCAGGACAGAATATTCTCATTCAGAACAGATGATTTTAGTTTTCTGAATAACAATGTGTGACACGATATTAATCAACGGGATTGAAGTTATCCAACGGGATTGAAGATATCCAACGGGATTGAAGTTATCCAACGGGATTGAAGATATCCAACGGGATTGAAGTTATCCAACGGGATTGAAGATATCCAACAGGGTCTACAAACATCTATGAGCTAGGGTCACAAAGAGGATGAGCTGGAATATTTTTTTGACATTTTGGATGAGATAAATGGAGAAGTATTATTTAGTAAACACATACTAACTAATATAATCAAAGATTTGTCCCACCCCGGTCATTCCTTCTTCTCCCCACTCCCCTTCGGTAGAAGGTACAGAAGGTACGGGTGTCAGAGGTTATGGGGAGGAGGCAGGAGAATGGGGTTAGGAGAGGGAGATAGATCAGCCAGATCACCAGATTCAGGAACAGCTTCTTCCCCTCTATTGTCAAGCTTCTGAACGGTCCTTCCATAAGCTAGGTCACCTTATGATTCACCTCTACCCCATTGCGGACATTAGACTTTGTCTCTGGAACTGATGCGCTACAATGCTGAGAACTAGATTCTACACTCTGTATCTTCCACTTCGCTCTACCTGTTGTACTGGAGTTTGGCTCAATTGTATTTATATATAGTATTGTCTTATTTGATTGGATAGCGAGCAAACCCAGCTTTTCACTGTAACTCAGTACAAGTGACAATAATAAACCGAAGTGTAAACGACAACAGCCACACACTATATACACACACTATATACACACACTATATACACACACACTATATACACACTGTATACACACTATATACACACACTATATACACATACTATATACACACACACTATATACACACACTATATACACACACTATATACACACTGTATACACACACTATACACACTGTATACACACTATACACACAATATATACACACTATATACACACTATACACACTATATACACACTATATACACACTTGGTTCTTGGTCCTCCAAAATATTCCAAATGGAATTTAAACTGGAGGTGGTGAAGGGAGGGCTTAAGCCAGAAAGGGTTATTGGGAAGAAAGAGCTACTTTAAATTTAGTTGCATCTGGTTGGGTAACTATAGTTGGGTGGAGATTATTCCATGCTTTAATTGTGCGGGGGAAGAACAAATTGCTGTACACATCTGTCTTTGTAGCTGGGATCACAAATTGGATCGAATGCCCTCGTCTGCTCCTAATTGGTTTGGGTTTGGTGTAGGTCTTGTAATCTATGTCGAGCTGACCATTTAACATTTTGTAAAAACAGGTCAAACGGTGAGCTTCACGTCTGTCTTGGAGAGGGTTCCACCCCGACCAGAGAATTCAGAAGTTTGGTGACACTCGCTTCTCTCTCATAGGTGTTAGTAACAAATCGAGCTGCCTGTCTTTGGACACATTCGATGGAAGAAATGTTTTTATTTGTGTATGGGTCCCATGCTGCAATTGCGTAGTCCAAATGAGGTCTAACGAGGGTGATGTATAGCTTCTCCTTGACAGAAGTTGAACAATGATGAAAGTTGCGCCTCAGAAAGTTTAGGACACCTGTTGCTTTCACCGTTGCATGATGAGTCTGACCATTCCAACGCAGATCATTCTGCAATTTGATGCCAAGATACTTGGTTTGTTTGGATTCTTCAAGGGTGGCACCAAGTATATTGTAAGATGTTTCTCCTGGATTCCTCTTTCTGGTGACACGCATGGTCTCACATTTGGAAGGGTTGAACTGCATGCCCCATTGTTGTGACCACTCAACCATAGTATCGAGATCCTTTTGGAGAGCATCTTCATCATCAGCTGACTTAATTGGACGGTACAGCAAACAATCATCAGCGAATAGTCTGGTCGTACGTGCGACTTTTTCCATGGATGTCATTTATGTAAAGCAAAAATAGATGTGGGCCAAGCACTGTATATACTATATACACTATATACACACTATATACACACACTATATATACACACTATATACACACTATACACACACTGTACACACACTGTATACACACTATACACACTGTATACACACTATATAAACACTATACACACTATACACACACTATATACACACTATACACACACTATATACACACTATACACACTGTATACACACTATACACACTATACACACACTATATACACACACTATATACACACTATACACACTGTATACACACTATACACACTGTATACACACACTATACACACTATACACACACTATATACACACTATACACACTGTATACACACACTATACACACTATACACACACTATATACACACTATACACACTGTATACACACTATACACACTGTATACACACTATACACACACTATACACACACTATATACACACTATACACACTGTATACACACTGCATGAATTTGGCTACCATATTATAGAGCTGCAATTGGATACTCAATGTAAACATACATTAATTATATCACTGAATAACCAATTAAAATTTAAAAAAGGCTAAAATCACAGCATTCTGCAGATTTAGAAGCAATAATGAAACTAGGAAAGACTGCCATTCTACATCTGTTTCAGCAGGGAACTATATCAGTACATAGTCAATGACTTCTTGCGTACAGCGTGCACAGCCTAACAAAACACTACATCTATTTGTTTGTGCACGTCGGGTTAATTGCATTAGTCGAAAACAGGGCGGACCACGTGAAGGTTGCAATCTCCCCATGACTTAAATAAATAAACATAAATTCTCTTCATGTTGATTGGAGAGAGAGAGAGAGAGAGAGTGTAAGAGGAGTTTTGTGTAATTATACTGGTAGGAAACTGGTTCAGATTATAGACCAATTCTTTCCACCTATACTTTGGAGTAATGCCATGAAGTAGACATTTAAAAACCTCACCAATAGACTTGCAGGACTGCAGTCCTATTGATGTGCACAGCATCCTATCATAATGGTAGCAATAAAGAGCCATCCAATAAAACTACATTGAAATCAAACCACATCATAGATTGGAAATTGTGCAACTTTCTACTTTAAATTTGCCAAGACATTGAAGAGTGTGTCTGATAACAAATCTTCAAGCAACTACAAGCTGGCATGATTTAAATAAAATAGATAGGCTCTCACACCACATTCTTCATAGTGAGTTTAACATCTGTTTAGTTTAGTTTAGTTTAGTTTAGAGATACAGCGTGGAAACAGGCCCTTCAGCCCACCGAGTCTGCACCGACCAGCGATCCCCGCACATTAACACTGTCTTACACCCACTAGCGACAATTTTTTACTTTTAAACCAAGCAAAGTAACTACAAACCTGTACGTCTTTGGAGTGTGGGAGGAAACCGAAGATCTTGGAGAAAACCCACGCAGGTCACGGGGAGAACGTACAAACTCTGCACAGACAGCACCCGTAGTCGGGATCAAACCCAGGTCTCTGGCGCTGTGAGGCAGCAACTCTACCGCTGCACCACCGTGCTGCCCGCATCAGTCGCTGGTTACACATGTTGCCACTGATCTCCATTGCGGTACCAGTTGCCACCCTTGGTCTTCAAGAAGTTGTCTGAATATGATGCCATGTTTAACTAATCTCCTGTGCCCGCACATGGTCCATATCCCTGCAGATCTATGCTTCTATTCAAAAGCTTTTATCATGCCACTGTTGTATCTACTTCCACCACCATCCCTGGCAGAGTGTTCCAGGCACCCACCACCCTCTGTAACAACAACTCGCCCCGCATCTATATACACATCTCCTTTAAACTTTCCCCACTCACATTAAAGCTTTGCCCTCTGCACGTTGACATTTCTGCCTGCTTCATAGCTGTAAGGTTCCAGGTTAGACCCTGATCTCAGGTGACGTCTGTGGGAATTTGCATGCCCTCTCCATGACAGAAAGGGGTTTGGTACCTGGGCTTTCCCCCAAACTCTAACGATGGGCTGGAAGTTTAATTGGCTTTTGTGGCCAAAAATAAACATGGGAGACAATGGAGATGGGAGCTGATAAGTTGGAGGGCTTCAAGCAAACCAGTAGAAGGGGGTTGTGACTCGCACTGGTGGGAGCGAGCAGAACGATAGTGGGCTGAATGGACCTCTTCTTATCTTTCAATAAGGATCTTTGTTCTCTAATTTAAACTTTACAAGGACATTGCCAGGATTCAAGGACTCAAGGGCCTGAGCCATCTGCCAACCAACCACTCCTCACCTAGATCCACCTTTCACTTGCCAGCTCTTGCCCCACTCCTTCCCTTCACTCTGTCTACGAGCTATCTCCCCTCTTCTCCAGACTTGAGCAAGGTCTAAACTCGATGGACGCTGCATGCCCGCTGATTCCCTCCAATGGTTTGGGGTTTTTTTGCTCAAAATCAGAATTACTGTGTACAGCCCCATTGATGCATTAATAAAAAATTAAAGCGGCCTCGTGGGGGCCTTGTATCAATAGAGGCTTCCAATAGCATTGGTATCATCAGTCAAACGTCAAAATGCTTGGGAAGGCATTTTGCATTTCCACTAGAGGGCACCTTCTACATGTCTAATAGAATGTGATAATACAAAACGACATCAGAATGTAGCCTGACCTTGAATTGTACCTGTAAAAGTTGATTATTCATATTCCACCTAATAACGTACTTACTGTTTTTTATAAATCGGTAATTCAATGTAGACTTAGTGTACAAAATCAAGCGAGGAATAGCATAAATGCACAGTCTTTTACCCAGTGTAAGGCAAACAAGATCCAAAGGTCATGGGTTTAGCTGAAGAGAGAAAGATCTAATAGGAAACTGAGGGGCAACTTTTTTTACAGAAAGGATGATAAATATGTGGAGATATCTGAACGAGATGCCAGAGGAAGTAGTTGTTCATAACACATTGGGACAGGTACATGGCTAGGACAGGTTTGGAAGGATTTGGGCCAAACACAGGCAGGTGGGACTAGTGTAGATTGGACATGTTGGTTGGTGTGGGTAAGTTGGGCTGAAGGCCCTGTTTCCACGCTGTACGACTCTATGTTCATGGCTTGATAGGTCGATGAGATCCAATTTCACAGCAATAACAAATACTGTAAATGGTGAAATGAAATGAATCTTGGTGATCCTACAGACAACGCTGGGGCAAAGACCAGCAGTGGACAGCGTCATACTCTGTGGAGCTGTTGTGTTTATTATTGTCACATGTACTGAGGTAAGTGAAAAGGTTTTGTTGCATGCTATCCAAACCGATCAAATACACCAAACATAGATGCAATCAGTTCAAACTCAAGTACAATAGATAAAGGGGAAGAAACAGAGTGCAGGATATAGAATACACAGTATTGGTCAACATTTAACTGTTCAGTTTAGTTTATTGTCACATGTACCGAGGTACAGTGAAAAGGCTTTTTGTTGCATGCTAACCAGTCAGCAGAAAGACAAAGCATAATTACAATCGAGCCGTCCACAGTGTACAGATACATGATAAAGGAAATAACGTTGAGTGCAAGATATTGTCCAGTAATGTCTGATTAAAGATAGTCCGAGGAGTTTCAATGAGGTAGATATTAGCTCAGATCTGCTCGCTAGTTGTTGGTAGGATGGTTCAGTTGCCTGATAACAGCTGGGAAGAAACTGTCCCTGAATCTGAATACAAAGGTCTAAGAAGGAACTACAGATGCTGGAACAATCGAAGGCAGACAAACATGCTGGAGAAACTCAGCGGGTGAGGCAGCATCTATGGAGCGAAGGAATAGGTGACGTTTCGGGTCGACACCTATTCCTTCGCTCCATAGATGCTGCTTCACCCGCTGAGTTTCTCCAGCATTTTTGTCCACCCTGAATACAAAGGCAGTCGTTTCAGAAAAACTAGTGGATGTGAAATCCAAGTGCAGAGAAAGTTGGAAATAAAGAATCTCACCACTGGGCACTAGACAGAGATTTGGAACAATAAAGAAACGCAGGCTGTATCTCCACTTACTGTTGTTTTTCCACTTAACAAGTACAGAGCCCTCTGTGAAGGAGTGGTACTGCCTTATCATCATTTTCCAGGACTCTGGAAGCAAGCCATGTTCTGCATTGGCACGTTCATAGCAGTGTGATTTTCACAATCATCCTGGGCTGAACTAAATCCAGGAACATGACAAAGATTTTACACATTCTGGCAAATAAATGTGCTTTAAAGCTAACGCTGCAGCTCAGTGTGAAGTAGTTTAAACGGCCGCAGTACAGTAACAGCTTTGTTTTCATTCATGCACTGCAATTAATAATTGCCAGTTAACCAGGTGTTGTTCTCCATATTCTGCCCTGATATCAGCCTGGACAACCCAGAGCTACCCCTACATCTGCCTGGATAGTCCAATGTTGGCTCAAGTGTCCCCTCCTAAACATCCTTCTCTGGAGCGTGATGCTGCTAAAGACCCAGCTTTACGCCAACCGAAATTCACAGAGGTACCTTTCCCATAAAAGACATGATACAATAACGTATCTGAAGAAGGGTCTCGCCCACTCCTTCTCTCCTGAGATGCTGCCTCGCCCACTGAGTTACTCCAGCATTTTGTTTCTACCTTTGATACAATAAGGTGGTGCTTTACGATGCATAGCTAATCTTTCATTAAACTCCTGGTGTGGCCACGGTTTCCATTACATTATGTAAAGCTGCCAGGTTAAATCATGATCTCAGAAAAATGGGCTCCATAGCCCCAAGTACTTCATTTGCTTATCCTACTTGCCAGCCAAGAAAGCTGGGTTCTCTATATTACATGAAGCAACACACTGGAAATGTTATAACCCAGCACAATCTCCAGCATCTGAAAGTTGTAAATTGCCTGAGATTTGCTCTTAAGGTTTATGACCAGCAGAGCAATTTTGTTCCATTCCGATGATTACTTCATATAAATCTGTGCCTTCATTTTAAAAATGAAATAATAATTAATAGAGAGGAATTCTTTTTTATTTCAGCAGGTTATTAATCTTCACCTCTCATTTTAACGTAATGGATTTTTATTTCTGTCATTTAGTTCTCAGTTTATTATTGCCACATGTACTGAGACGTAATGCACAGTGAAAAGCTTTGTTTTGCATGCCATCCAAACAGATCAGATAATACCATTCATAAATATAATCGTCAAACTCCAGTACAACAGGTAGAGCAAAGGGGAAGGTACAGAGTGCAGAATATAGTTCTCAGCATTGCAGCACATCAGTTCCACAGACAAAGTCCAATGACCGCAACGGGGTAGAGGTGAATCGGGCAGTACCCTAGATTATAGCAGGATAGATAGAGTGCTGGAGTAACTCAGCGGGTCAGGCAGCATCTGTGGAGAATAAGGATAGGTGACCTTTCCGGTAGGGACCATTCTTCAGTCTGAAGAAGGGTCCCGATCTGAAACGTCACCCATACCTTTTCTCCAGAATCTGCCTGACCCACTGAGTTACTCCAGCATTTTGTGTCTATCTTGGTATAAACCAGTATCTGGACCAGGACATTGAGTAGAGGAAGTGATGATACAACTTTACAGTATTGGTGCAGTTCTGGTCGCCCCATTACAGGGAAGGTGTGGAGTCTGTGGAAAACATGCAGAGGTGGTTTACCAGAATGCTGTCTGTATTTGGGGTAGTAGCTACAACGAGAGGGTGGACAGACTTGGATTGTTTTCTCTGGAACACGAGTTTGTGGGGACATCGACATTACCACCAGACCTGGCCGTCCCCTGCAACTCCAACCCAATGCCGCCTCCAGGGCAACAGGCCTACAAGGCCAGGGTACGTCTCCATTCTTTTAAGAACTTCAAACTTGAAAGGCACCAGATGCCACCGGACATGTGACAACTATGTCGTGCCACGGTGAAGTCTACTATTCTCACGTTGCACTTTTGTACTTATGTATGGTATGGTTTTACTGAATTGTACGCAAAACTAAGTATTTCACTGTATCTAGCTACGTGACAATAAGGTACCATGAACCATTGAATTTGCCGTGTTCCTCCAACAAACGTCTTCTCATTACATGTTTAATCAATGTTTTATTATTAATGCTTAATGTTTTATGTGTCATTCCAAAACTGTCACTGTATGTCATGTTGTCACTTGCGGGCGGAGCACCAAGGCAAATTCCTTGTATGTGAATACTTGGCCAATAAACGTATTAATTAATTCATTCTCATTATAGATCATAATTTCCTTCAATCATCGATCCGCAGAGAGGATGGAATCTGTCGTGCTTTTTCTTCACCTTACAAGGAAATGTTCTTTGGTGCCTTTCTCAGATAGAAACACGGTGGCCTCAGATAGAAACAGAAGCTCGGGGAGTCGGTCACACCTGTATTCTGTCGAAAAAATAGCAATGGAAGGAACACATTGCTGACATAAGTCCCATATTGTTGACCTCGCCCATTGCTGTCAAAAGCTGCAGATTTATATAAAATCATAATTGTCGTGGGGAACAATTGGAACGTTGATCACCATCAACGATAAGAGCAAAGCACAAGCAATTTACAGCCTTCAGAATTTGGAGATTGGGAGAGTTTTTAATATTTCCAATGTGTTGTTTTATGTAATATCGAGAACATAGTTAATTTTTCTTGGCTTGCAAGTAGTTTAAACAAATGAAGTACATGGGTAGATGAAGCCCATTTTTCTGAGATCATGATTTTTCTCCTGGCAGTTTTATATAATGCAATGGAAACTGAGACCATACCAGGAGTATTGATGAAAGACTAGGTGCATGCCAAAATGCAAATCAGGGACCTAACACTTGTTTTAGGCCACAACTTGAAACTCCTCACAAAATAGGCAGAGCATGTTATTTTCAGATCCACAAAATGGAAGGTTGTTGATGAAAAATACAATATTATTCTATTCTCTGTGTGTACTTAACATCACATCATGAGAGGTCCCTTCTGGTTCGACAATACATCAACCCACTGCAAGCCAGGACTCGCCCCTCTCCAGTTCAAACTCTCCCCAGGATATCTCACTTCCTTCCCTGTCCCTATCCACATCATATCTCTCTCAGGACTACTTGAACCCGTCCAAATTCTTGCCTCAGGAACCCTCACTGGTGTTCACAGCTCGCTCAACAGATGAGATCCAATTTCACGGCAATAACACTGACAGAACTCAGCACAAATCTCGGTCGCAATGTTATTTCTGCTAGTTTTCATGTTTTTAAGTATTTAAGAGTCACTTTTTGCACTGGGATCTACGGCAGCTACTGCCTCTCAATACATCTCTTAAGCTATTTCGTCAAAAATATATCATCCCACGAGCACCATTTGCTAATCCATTTGAGAACATTTTGCTCAGTCCCCTGCTCAATTCTCAACAGCTCCAAGGGCATCTTTAAATTTGCCCGTGATGCCGATACCACCCTTGCAGCACGAATGATGAGTCTGAGCACAGGAGAATGGCAATCTGATGGAATGGTGCCACAACCACACCCTTGTTCTCAATATTAGCAAGACCACCCTCTCTCCCTCCAGCTCAGGCCCTTGAGTCCTGGCCACATCCTCGTAAAAATCTTCTTTGAACTCTTTCCAGCTTGACGGCATCTCTCCTGTAGCAGGTGGACCAAAACTAAACCCAACACTGCAGATGCAGGCTCATGCGGTTTAGCTGTTACACAAAGCAACCAATACCAAAATATGAAAAATAGAACCGAATACACGAGCAGAAATGTTCTGTATGTCCGCTACCCTTTTCAATGGCCTTCTGTGCCAATGCCCGTGTAAATGCCTCATGAAAGGGTCTATATACCTGAAACGTCACCTATCCACATTCCCCACAGATGCTGCCTGACCCACTGAGTTACTCCAGCACTCTGTGAAACGTCACCTATCCATGTTCTCCACAGATGCTGCCTGACCCACTGAGTTACTCCAGCACTCTGTGTGTTCTTTTTAATAAACCAGCATCTGCCGTTTCCGTGTCTCTATATAAATGCTTCTATTTAAAAGGGAACATAACAGAAAGTTTGACACAAAATGCTAGAGTAACTCAGCGGGACAGGCAACATCTCTGGAGAGAAGGAATTAGTGACGTCTCTGGTCGAGACCCATCTTCAGACTGATCAATCTGAATATGGGTCTCAACCCAAAACGTCACCCATTCCTTCTCTCCAGAGATGCTGCCTGTCCCGCTGTGTTACTCTAGCATTTTGTGTCAACCTTGTGCAGCTCATTCCTACACATAGCAGAAAGGTTGGCATTTTGAACAGGTCAGAGGACATGCTAGTATTATCCAAGAGGCTAGTCACAGTTCCCCACCCTTTTCCCACAGGTCGACAAGATTTTCCTTTCAATTACTCATCCACGCCTCAGTTGAAAGCCAAGACTGAACCCGTTACCATCATACATAATAAAAGTTTTTACTCACATTATTTTCAGTTCTTTTGTCATTCTTCTGTCTTCCTTCACTTCTGGTTCGTGATCCTTGCACCAAAGTTAAAATTCTCTCCATTTACTCAGTCTGGACTCTTTAAATCTCTTTATGAGATTGCCTCTCAAACCTTTATGTTCCAAGAACAACCCAAGCTTCTTCAATCTATCCATGCACGTCGTTCATCCTCCACAGAAGCATTCCACTGAATTTCTTCTGCACCCTTTTTAATATTAGTTTCATACCTTCAGAAATCTTACCTCCCAAACTGGACAATACTCGAGCTGTCTTATATTAAGTTTCTTCATGCCTTTGTGAAGGAGATGATGTGGATAAATGTGAGGTTATCCATTTTGGTGGCAAAAACAGGAAAACCCACTATTATCTAAATGGTGGCCGACTAGGAAAAGGGGAGATGCAGCGAGACCTGGGTGTCATGGTACACCAGTCATTGAAAGTGGGCATGCAGGTGCAGCAGGCAGTGAAGAAAGCGAATGGTATGTTAGCTTTCATAGCAAAATGATTTGAGTATAGGAGCAGGGAGGTTCTACTGCAGTTGTACAGGGTCTTGGTGAGACCACACCTGGAGTATTGCGTACAGTTTTGGTCTCCAAATCTGAGGAAGGACATTATTGCCATAGAGGGAGTGCAGAGAAGGTTCACCAGACTGATTCCTGGGATGTCAGGACTGTCTTATGAAGAAAGACTAACTCTCTATAATTTAGGAGATTGAGAGGGGATCTTATAGAAACTTACAAAATTCTTAAGGGGTTGGACAGGCTAGATGCAGGAAGATTGCTCCCGATGTTGGGGAAGTCCAGGACAAGGGGTCACAGCTTAAGGATAAGGGGGAAATCCTTTAAAACCGAGATGAGAAGAACTTTTTTCACACAGAGAGTGGTGAATCTCTGGAACTCTCTGCCACAGAGGGTAGTCGAGGCCAGTTCATTGGCTATATTTAAGAGGGAGTTAGATGTGGCCCTTGTGGCTAAGGGGATCAGAGGGTATGGAGAGAAGGCAGGTACGGGGTACTGAGTTGGATGATCAGCCGAATGGCCTACTCCTGCACCTAATTTCTATGTTTCTATGAGGAAACACTTTTTCACACAGAGAGTTGTGAGTCCGTGGAATTCTCTACCTCAAAGGTCGGTGGAGGCCGATTCTCTGGATACTTTCAAGAGAGAGCTAGATAGGGCTTTTGTACTTTGAATTTCTGTTTAAAAATCACAAGCTGAGCATCTATTCATCCTGCTCCGACATCTTCAAAATCAGTTCACATTTTTCCTCAACCCTCCTTGCTGTATGGTTGTTAGTTAACGTGGCCTCTTATTGCTCTTCCTACGAGAATGGTCATTTTCACATTCTTCTGCATTTATTTTATTCTGTTATTTGTCTGTCATTCCACATCTAATTACGTAATTATGCAGACTAGGTAAATCTGGCCTTTACCCTAGAACCAGGTTATCGAGCCAAGACTGTTTCATTGTCATATGTCCCGAAACGGAAAGTTTCAGGTTGGAAACGGGCACATCAGCCCACTGAGTCCATGCCGTACATCGATCACCCATTCACAGTTGTTCTATGTTATTCCAATTACTCAGTCACCCCTGACACACCAGGGGCAATTTACAGAGGTCAATTAACATACAAGCCTGCACGTCTTTGGAGTGTGGGAGGAAACCGGAGCGCCCGAGGGAGAAGGTACAATCTCCATACCGACAGCACCCTTAGTCACAATCGAACCCGGATCTCTGGCGCTGTAACGCAGCAACTCCACCGCTGTGCCACCCTGGGTAAACATAATAGAATTTGTGCTTTTCTGGAACTCTGATAAGAAAGACCATGATCAGGATAATCTGAGAGGGGAAATTCCAAACGGAGAAGTTGTGCTGATTATGACAGATGAGGAAATTGACTGAACTAATGTAATTTGCACTCACAACAGTACCTCAATGCATTATTCTACCTGGAAGTTCAGCCATATAACACCTGTAATGAGGCATGTCATCTGAAATTGAGGAACTCCAGACCTGGCAACAACCTGCACATTGGAGGCAACTCTAGTAAACATCACAAGTCAGACATGCAGCAGGTTACTTCCAAGTTTTGGGCCTCAAATTCAAAAGTGAGCTGAGCATTAATAAGAAGGTTGAATGAAGGTGGAGGAGTGAACGAAGAAACAGGAAGTTAGGTTTGTAGTTCCTAACATGATACAAGTATTTATTTTGGGATTTGTCACTCCAAATCAAATGTTCCCCTAACAGCAAACAATTCAGACTGCTGGAGTGCATATGTTGACACAAGGGGAGAACCCTTTCACCAGCTCCATGTTCACATACTTGTCTAGGTCACGGCATGTTACTTTTCCACCTCATGCCTAGTGTCTGGTGGACCTTGGAACAGGAAGTTTAAATAACGTGAAGAATGAATAGTTTTCAATTGGTTTCTAAAAATAGTTGAGCACAGTGGGTGATGTTTGTCTTAAACCATGTGTGGCAAAGCTGAGCTTTGCTCTCACCTCTGCCTGCAGCCAGAGACACTTACTTGCCAGTCTTCTAGTTGCTTCATTTCTTAAATAAACACGCATGTCTTCCAGCTATCTCCTTGTACTAGAAAGCTGCACAAAACGAACAAAGCATATGCTACAAAACAAAGAAAGCAACACTGCAGTTAATTAGTCCATTTGATCGATGAACATCTTTAATTCTTGCCCAATTGGATTTTCTTTAGTCCATTTCTATTTTTACAAAACAGGTAATATCATAAAACTCAGTAAACATCATGAAAGTCGCTAAATTGTTATGTCAGTGGCACCAGAATAGATGAGTATTTGGAAGGGTGCACAGCATAACATACTCAATGTCGCCCATCAAAGAAGAACAATAATGCGTAGGAAGGAATTGCAGATGCTGGTTTACACCGAAGATAGGCATAAAATGCTGGAGAAACTCTGCTGGACTGGTCCTGCTGAGTTACCCCAGCATTTTGTGTCTATTTTAAGAAAAAGAATGCAGTCTAAATTGAGTTCAATTCATAAGTAACGTTGCAATCTTTTCCAAAGGATATAATTTTAGTTTAGTTTAGAGATACAGCGCGGAAACAGGCCCTTCGGCCCACCGGGTCCGCAACGACCAGCGATCCCCACACACTAACACTATCCTACACGCACTAGGGACAATTTTTATATTTACACCAAGCCAAATAACCTACATACCTGTACGTCTTTGGAGTACTAAATACTAATGCACAGGTAACAGTGAAGTACATTGAATTAAACTGTTAATTAGGGTGGGGAAATGAAAGCTTTTTTAAAGAATCAATACCATATATCATCGCTTCAGAATTACATTTCAGCAAAATGATTTTCAAATCATCAGCATTTGTATGGAAGCCACAATATTGGGCAAGAACCTAATGGGAAAGTTCATCACTTCAGCACCAAACTGCCTGCCTTTGTTCCAGCAAGAAATGCAGGCGTCACTGAGGAAAACGTCTTCACCCAGAGAGTTGTGAATCTGTGGCATTCTCTGCCACAGAAAGCAGTGGAGGCCGATTCACTGGATGTTTTCAAGAGAGTCAGATTTAGCTCTCAGGGCTAACGGAATCAAGGAATATGGGGAGAAAGCAGGAACGGGGTACTGATTGAAACATATAAGATTATTAAGGGTTTGGACACGCTAGAGGCAGGAAACATGTTCCCGATGTTGGGGGAGTCCAGAACCAGGGGCCACAGTTTAGAACGGAGACGAGGAAACACTTCTTCACACAGAGAGTTGTGAGTCTGTCGAATTTTCTGCCTCTGGTGGAGGCCAGTTCTCTGGATATTTTCAAGAGAGAGCTAGATAGGGCTCTTAAAAATAGTGGAGTCAGGGGATATGGGGAGAAGGCAGGAACGGGGTACTGATTAGGGATGATCAGCCATAATCACATCGAATGGTGGTGCTGGCTCGAAGGGCTGAATGGCCTGCTCCTGCACCTATTTTTCTACGTTTCTACGTTTCATCACCAGAAAATTACCAGTGCTCCAATGTTTGCATAGCATCCTAGGATTGTAAACGGAACAATTCTCTAGGGCTAAATCTGGAGAATCTGCACCAAATGACCAAGGCGGCCAACAAATTCAATAGAAATAATTGAGGGAATTTATCGAATTAGTTGAGTTCAAGCATGTTTAAACTTTAAATCTTTTAAGTGTTTTTCATTTTACCTTTTTATTTCAACGTTTGACAGCAATCATATATTTCCAATTGTTGTACGAATATCTTACATTCTAAACACATGGTAAACCTTTGATGACTTCAATGGAGGATTTGGAAGTGAGGAGAGGAGATAAAAGAGATGGTACTGCATCTCTTGTAGGCGCAGAGCTAATGGATATTACAGAGAATAATATCACTGAATGTGAAGAACGTTGGGTGGAAGGTACGGACAAGAGTACATGGCTGTGTCTACTCATCCTATGATATATATACTTATTCTCTGAGTACGTTACCCAGTCGTGTCTCCAACTTAACCAATCTCTTCACGCAAATGAAGTACAGGTACCATTTGATTCACAGCCGTCACTATTGCAATCTAAGAAACACAGGAGCAAATATTCACACATCGCCAACTTAAAACATAATGTAATGATCAAACAGTGCTGAGAAATTAATATTGACCAGGACAAGGTGCAAACTCCATCAAATTGTCAGATGCATCTTTTTATGTCAACCAAGTCAGAGGATGAGATCCTAGTTAGTGTCCAAGCTGAATAATGACACCTCCCATCAAGATGCACACATTTAGTGCATTGGTGTGTCGCTTCAGGTTTCAGGAGGTTTAACATGTTGAAGGATTTCTGCCTTATGTATGCCTTTCTATTAAAGGAATGCATTGCTCTCTGAGGTACCAGGATGGAAATTTGATCACCTTTGGTTTGTTGATCAATGTTTAATCGTATGTTCTTGTGGAGAATCCAAGGAAATCCCTACATTAAAACAATATATGAATATTATATAAATTATAGTCAAGACATACACAGCAGTTCTTGATCTAGAGTTTACAATAAAATGCTCCTTTATGGATTTTTTTAAGGCAATAAAAGTGTCTTTACATCCTTTCAGACAGAGGTCCTGAACTTCTGAAAGAAGAGGAAATCCCATTTCTGCCTTTATATAAATTCACTGAAGAGAGACTGCATTTGCTCTTTTAAAGGTTCCGAATTTAATTTCCAACTTTCCTCTGACCTTTTCAACTGTTAACACCATTCTTCTCTGTAAATGATAACAGAATTGTTCTGTTTCTGTTAACTTACAAAATTCTTAAGGGGTTGGACAGACTAGATTGGGTTGACAGGAAGATTGTTCCCGATGTTGGGGAAGTCCAGGACAAGGGGTCACAGTTTAAGAATAAAGGTGAAATCCTTTAGGACCGAGATGAGAAAAACATTTTTCACACAGAGAGTGGTGAATCTTTGGAACTCTCTGCCACAGAAGGTAGTTGAGGCCAGTTCATTGGCTATATTTAAGAGGGAGTTAGATGTGGCGCTTGTGGCTAAAGGGATCAGGGGGTATGGAGAGAAGGCAAGTCAGGATACTGAGTTAGATGATCAGCCATGATCATATTGAATGGCGGTGCAGGCTCGAAGGGCCGAATGGCCTACTCCTGCACCTATTTTCAATGTTCAAGTATTTAGCCTCAACTAAAGATTGTAAACAAGACCTAGCACCAAGCTCAACAGAGATCAATATTTGTCAAGCATACACCTGCCCGACATTAAACTTGCGGCTTTGTCAGGGGCAATTTTGCATTCAACTGCCAATCAAAACGAGGAATTGCAGGTGCTGGAATCTTGAGTAAAACGCACAGTGCTGGAGTAACTCAGCGGGTCAGGCAGCATCACTACAGAACATGATAAACCAATGTTCCAGTTCGGGCCCCTTCTCAGACCCTTCCTCAGAGTCTGGAGGGCATGGACAGGTGACGTTTCGGATCGGGACTCATCTTCAGAGTCTAACGAAGTGTCACGATCCAAAGCATTCACCTATCCATGTTCTCCTGAGATGTTGCCTGACCCGCCGAGTTACTCCAACACTTTGTGTTTTACTCAAATCAAAACATATAGGGTTTGATTAATGCATGCTAAATGATAATTAATAGCACTCTTCATATTTGTTTGTTTGTGGTTATCAGCTTATTATTAGAAAAAGGCTGCTATACCTGCATTTATCCTTTGTCCTTTGCTCTCTTTTAAAAGAACAAAATACAAAATAACCTGTCACTCTTTGACAATATGTTTGAGGTTTGAAACGTTCTGGGCATTTTCAGACAAGCCAGATGTCATTTGTTTTCTACCTCTGGTTGTTATCATTAATAAACCTCATGTACCGGTCATCTGTTCAGCACTTGTTATGAATTAAGTTAGATTCTTAAACAACATTTCTTATGTTCTCCAGCCTAATACATTTCCTTCTGCCATACTTTATCACTCAGTTATGTAACTGAAGTGTCAACTTTTTTTCCTTTTTCCATGTGTTCGATATTCCTGAAGCATTGAAAGAATTTGTGATGAATGATATGCTGACAGGAGGTGTACAATTTGTTAGTATTTGAACCTGTAACCATGTTTTTGCAATACGGTGAGCCTTGTAAAGATGATCTAATCATCGTGTTTATCCCTGCTTGCCAAATTTACATGGAGGTTGAATGGGGTGGGAATAAGAGGGGGTGGAGAACATCCAAGATGTCTACTCAATTGCCTTTTAACATTACTCAGCCTCCGCGATAGTGGGACAACATAGAACTAGTGTGAACGGGTGTTCGATGGTCAGTGTAAAAACTTGCTGGAAGGACTGAGTGTTCCTCGGTTGTAACTTTGTTGCAAGCTGGGCCAGCAAGAATTTAGCTGTTAAATTCTTCTTAAACTTGAATTTTATAAGCAAAAAATTATGAACAACTTGTGAAATATAACATTAATCTGAACAAAACTTTATAGGAACGACCACGGGACAAAGGTGAGTAAGGTGGTGCAAATATTTTAGCTCTACCGTGTACCGTTTTGGCCAAGGTCCCAGATCACATAGATAGAAACAAGACAAGACTTTTAGTAATATACTAGACCAAGTGGGACCCGTTGGGTCCCTGTCACACGGAAGGGCTGATCCCCCAACGCAATATTCCACCACTCACCCATTCCCCCATATTCCAGCACTCACCCAAGTAATAGATAGATACTCGACCAAGTGGGACCCGCTGGGTCCTTGTCACACGGAAGGGCTGGTCCCAAACGCAATATTCCACCACTCATCCATAGCCCCCAACTGCGCAGGCACGGCTGATGGGTTCCCGTTGTGATGCCAGAGATCCCCGTTGTGTCTATGTTATGGCAACCCTCCCCAACTCCCTCTTCCTACCCTATCCTCCTCCATTCCCCCTCATCCCCAGCACTCCCACCCCCTCCCTCTTCTTTCCCCTCCCTCACAACTCCCTCCCTCTCATTTTCCATACCTTGTCACTCCCTCTCCCCTTGGCGTTATTGTGAGGTGGAACGCTGCTGTGTTTTTTAAAAGGGAGGTTTTTTAAAAATGTAAATGAGATCCTATTGTGAACTCATTGCGGGTTGGAACACTGCTGACGGGTAGTTTATGTAAATGAGATCACATTGTGACATCATATTATGTCAAATTTGATTTTGTAAAGTTTAAAATGTGAATAACTCGTAAAATATACCATCAATGTGAACGAAACTTGCAACAGTACACCACAGGGCAATGGTGAGTAAGGTGGGCCAGGATTTGTAGTGCTATCGTGTGCCGCTTTGGCGTAATTTCAGGATCACACTCCTCACAGACAGACATAGAAACAAACAAGATGAGAGTTTTAGTAATATATATATAGATATATAGATTCATAGATTCCCTGTGTCCCTTCTAATGACTAATAAGCATGAGTGAAAAAAATTATCATCTCAGACCTATATAGCTAATACCTTAATTTCAAATTATGATTCACAATTCGAGATACTCCAGGCGAAACAGCATTTCAATTAGGGAAGCATTTCAATCAGATCATTTCTCATTATCCCAAGCTCTCGTTAAATATTTCATTTAAAATAATTTATATGCTGCTGTGATAAGCTTATTCAGAACTCAACAATTCTAACTATGTTTTTCGATGTGCACAAGCATATGGTAAACTTCTTAGTAGCAAAGAAATAAGGTGAAGCAGGAGCCCATAAAGCTTAGTGTTATTTCTCAGCAGATAATACAAAATTAAGAAAACCTTATTCTTCTCATGGAAGATGCACAAGATTGTTTCAAACTGGTTTAAAGTTCCCATTATCCAAAACCCTTCTGTTGTGGCAAGTGACAACTATAATTATGAAATATATACCTGGAGTTTGAGGAAAGCAATTCCAGTATCATACAGGTATTTATGTCCCATATTACAATACTTAGAAAGCTAACGCATAATGGTATGTGAACATAACTGTGTCCTTCGTGTAAATTAATGTTCATGTTTAATGTTACTTCCTTTATTAAGCCAGTTTAATAATCTTGTGCCAATAATGTTCATAATTATTTTTGTACAATTGTAAGAGTATCTTGTTTGAAGGCCTGCAAGTAATATACACAGAATGCACACATTCTAAACCAAGATGCACAACAGGAATGGCATTTCCAAACACACAGAAACCATAACTGGTGGTGCCAGGATTATTGTGTTATTGTGTTTGTTTTTCTTGCTTCATCTGTTTAATCATCTTGAAGTTATTCAGTGTCTTGTTTTACAGCTGATGGCATATCTTCCAAAAGTGCAGACAACTGCTTCTGTGCGCACGATAGAAACAGCCCCAAACTGGTCAGGTTACGCTGTTGAGCCACTTGGTCAATCTGCAGGAGAAGAATATTCACAATGAACTACTGCAGCAAAGCACAACACCAACCAAATGTTAAACACATGTATGAAAACAGAGCACAACGGATGCCACCAGCAAGTTAAACCATCAATACAAAGTAACATACAGCATTCTGGTGCAACAGAAAACCACTCAAACTTTTGGGAGGGTTTGCAAAAAGCCAGGGTTATTAAGTAACAAAAGATAGACACAAAAAGCTGGAGTAACTCAGCAGGACAGGCAGCATCTCTGGAGAGAAGGAATGGGTGGCGTTTCGGGTCGAGACCCTTCTTCAGACCGGTTAGGGACAAGGGAATCGAGAGATATAGACGGTGATGTGTGGAGAGATAAAAAACAATGAATGGAAGATATGCAAAAAAGTAACGATGATAAAAGAAACATTCAAACCACTGGGTTGTAAGCTGCCAAGTGAAATATGAGATGCTGTTCCTATAATTTACGTTTATACCAAGCCAATTAGTCTATAAATTATGTCTTTGGAGTGTGAGAGGAAACTGAAGATCCTGGGGAAAACTAACGGGAAGAATGTACAAACTCCGTACAGACAGCACCCGTAGTCAAGATGGAACCCGGGTCTCTGGTGCCGCAAGGCAGTAACTCTACCGCTGCGCCACCGTGTCGCCTACTGTTTAACGGTGATGAGGAGAATTAAGTTTTGAAAGATTTCACTCACTGCAAATAATTGCAAATCCAAAACAAATCACAATTAACCAAAACTGCTATTTGAAGCACAATATTCTTTAGATTTTGCAATACAAGAACAATCCCAAAGCAACATTATCAGTCGCATGATGCATAACGTTGCTTCTGTATTGTTCTGCTTTAAATAGCAGTTTTGGATAATCGTGATCAGCGTCATAATCCATTGTTATAATATTACAACTCGACCACATGATTGTCAGGGGAGATTAAAATGTTGGTCATGCAGATGAATGCACAATGGCATGCATGTTGCATGATAAACTGACTTTAGCTATAACATTCCCCAGTCTTCAGCACCTGACTATTCTTATAAACATGTAATACACAAATACCTATTGCACAATATCTTAGTGTAAGTTCCTTCATAAAAATTGGCTTCCAATGACTTTTCTTTGCTCTTTGGATTGGGTACCATTACATAGGTACTGGTCGACTTCCAAAGTCTTGGTGAGGGAAGTTGTGAATTCTGGCCCAATGCTTTAACAGGCTATTAGGTTTCAGCAACCACAGGCCAGCTACAATCCTTCGAATAAGCATTCACATCTACCACCATTAGAAGACAGCAGATTGAACAAAGAGCAAGAAACCTTTCACACTTTCTCTTCTCTAATGTTAGGAGAAACAGAATAGATAGTACTACAATTCACCATCGCTCTGGCTGAAATCAATTATGGCCACATCTGAATGCTTCCAGGTTGTTGAAACTCAACCACTCACTGGAAAAGATTTCCAGAAGACTGGAACCTGGCAAACTATTGAATTTTAAACTATTTTTTAAAACTAAACAATCAACGCAAGAACTGAAATATAGATTATCTACGAGAAACAATTTTTGGAATTCCCAAGATAGACACAAAATGCTGGAGTAGGAGGATGTTGCAAAATTCTCGTCAGAGAGAGGAGAAAAACTTCTTCAAAGTAAACATACCTTGAGGAGTTTTCGAAGTGGAGCAGACAAAATGTGTTGGAAGGAATTAGATGCTAGTTTACACCAAAGATGGACACAAAATGCTGGAGTAACTCAACTGGACGGACAGCATCTCTGGATAGCAGGAATGCGTAAATCCCAAATTGTGTTATCAGTGTCACAATTCAAAGGCCAATCATTTAAGAACAGCCCACATTCAAAAAGGCAAATCTTTGTCTGATCAAAGGGTTAAGACTTTCAATTTAATTGACTCAAAAGATTGTTAAAACTGCTATTCCACTGTGTATGGATGATCAAGGGCACTTTTGGAATCACATGAACCACTTCACAAAGTTATTGAGGTTTTAGGGATGGCAACCTTACACAAAGACTTGCCCTACAAAACTTGAGCATTTTATGAACCAAATAGATCAAACCAGCAAAGGGTTGTGTTGTACTTGAGAGCTGAACACCTGCATCGTCCGCAGGTGTACAATACAAGAAAAACTTAAGAGTTTGGAATAGCTGCAGTCAGTTTAATAAGAAAATGAATATTAATTGCCTTTATCGTCTGAGACATTGTGGGGGATGTGCCATTTTAGCTGTAAAGAGATAAAACATTTAACAGAAGTATATTTACTGTCTGGAGAACTGAAACTTAAATCCATAGAACCTCAAACTGGCATCTTGGATTAGTGATGCCTCTTTACATTTACCCTTTAATTAAAATAGTATCATGCGGCTTTTGTAGGAAGATAAAATTGGGCTAATTATCCGGTTGACAAGAACTTCAAATCCAACATGCTTACACAAGTAATAATGGCACATGAAAAGTCTGGCACTTAGAAGTAAATTTTAAAAGTAATGGTAGAATATGAATCTCAAATATCGTTATAGCAGTTGGACAACAGAGCTTGCCAGGTTGCTATGTGGGCCTGCAGCAAATGCAGGCTGTCAGACTTTTCTAATTTCACTATAGTCATTTTATGTGGTATTTGTGGATAGTTTCCCAGTGCCCGAAACAGTTATTCATTTTCACTGGATGACTTCATTTTTTCCTACAAGCATTTAGGGTTTTTTTATCCCTTGTCCCTGCAGGCTTCTAGAATTTCTAAAAGACTCCTCAGGATTGACACCAAGCGTTTTTTTTTGGAGGATTTGCCTTTCAACAGGTACAGCTGTGCCGAGTTCAGCACTCCACACTTTCTCTACCTCCCCACAAAGTGTACAAACTCCACGCTTCCCCACTACAATCGATACAGTAATTGGGATGGTGAATTGGTTTAGGTTTATTATTGTCATGTGTACTGAGGTACGGTGAAAGGCTTGGTTTTGCAGGCTAATCAATCAGATAATACCATAGAAAAACACAATCAAGTCAAACTCAAGTACAATAGATAGGGCCAAGGAGAATACAGAGTACAAAATATAGTTCTCAACATTGTAGCACATCAGTTTCATACACAATGTCCATAATGGGGTAGAGGTGAATTGGACAGTCCCCTAGCTTATGGAAGGACAGTTCAGAAACGTGACAACAGAGGGGAAATTGTTTCTGCGTCTGGTGGTGCGTGCTTTCAAGCTTCTGTAAATTCTGCTGGACGGGAGGAGGAGAACGAACGACCAGAGTGGGACAAGTCTTTGATTCTGTTGGCTTCTTTTCTGAGTAGATGGAGTCGATGGTGGAGAATCTGGACTGTGTGATGGACTGGGCTGCACCTAGAACTCTATGCAATTTCTTGATATCTTGGACAGAAATGTTCCCAAACCAAGGTTTGAAGTAGGCCTGAGCCCCACTTCATCGCTACATAGCAGAACTGAATGAGAAAGAGTCGGAAACAGGGTATTCACCGTTGAATGAGAGATACTATTGATTATGTTTGCTTCTCAGTAATGAAGTGACAATAACTGTCAATGGTTAATCTCTGCTTTTGGAGACCTGAAATGCTACCTTTATTTCTCTTGTACTGAATGCTGTCTGGTCTGGCAAGTACTTCCAGCATTCCTACTTTTATTTCAGATTTCCAACATCTGCAGTTATTTGATTTTTGAGGAAACCACCTGCTGGGTTTACCCAGCCAAAGAAAAGGGGAAATTAGTCATCAATGTAACATGAATCCCTTCTCTCCAGAGATGCTGCCAAACCCACTGAGTTACTCCAGCATTTTGTGTCTATCTTTTGAAAGAGCACAATAATCTGTTTAACCTCAATGGTGGACAAACTCTTAGAAACAATATCCAAGGTCAGGATTAACATTCATTTGGACAATTGTTGATGATGGTAAACCAGCATGGATTTGCTGAAGGTAAATCATGACATGATAGACTTTTGTTTTGTATGAAGAGTGAGATGGCGAGAGAAATAGAGCTGACTTTGTCAAAGGAAGTAGTTGAGGCAGGTACTATAGACATTCGGACAGGTACATGGATAGGAAAGGTGTATAGCGATCTGGGCCAAACGTGGGGAAATTGGACTAGCTTAGATGTAGCACCTTATGGACATGGACAAGTTGGGCTGTTTTCATGCTGGATTGACCCGATGACACTTAATAGATTTTGAAAAGGCATTTGACGAAATGCGGCATAATAGGCTTGTAATGAAGATTGAAGGCTCCGGGGCAGTAGCAACATGGAGAGAAAATTCAGTTCAGTCAGTTCAGTTTATTGTCATGTGTACCGAGCTACAGTGAAAAGCTTTTGTTGCATGCTAATCAGTCAGCAGAAAGACAATACATGATTACAATCAGTGCAATAGATACATGATAAGGGAATAACGTTTAGTGCAAGGTAAAGTCTGATCAAGGATAGTCCGATAGTCTGATCAAAGAGGTAGATAGTGGTAAGAAGAAGAATCCTACCACTGCTGTCTGGTTGTGGAAGGATGATTTAGTTGCCAGATAACAGCTGGGAAGAAACTGTCACTGAATCTGGAGGTGTACGTTTTCACACTTCTATACCTTTTGCTTGATGGGAGAGGGGAGAAGAGGGAGTGGCCAGGGTGTGACTCATCCTTGATTATGCTGCTGGCCTTGCCGAGGCAGCATGAGGTATAAATGGAGTCAATGGACGGGAGGTTGGTTTGTGTGATGGCCTGGCCTGGCCTGCCTACACAATTCGCTGCAATTTCTTGCGGTCTTGGATGGAGCTGTTCCCAAACCAAGCTGTGATGCATCCTGATAAAATTGGCAAAGAGAGTAGTAGTGAACAGTTGTTTTATGGAAGGAAGTGTAGAGTAGTGTTCTACATGCCTTAGCATGAAGACCATTGGTTTTCTCAATCATCTTTCCTACACCTTGGGTACACATGGCACAATTTCCAAATCTGCAGATGTTACAAAATGATGAATTGTACACTCTGATAACGGTAGGAACAGATTCCAAGAGGCCACACATCCTGGTGGAATAGCCAAGCATGTTACGTGTCAAGGTCAATGCAGAAAAAAACTAAGTGTTACACTGCGGTCAGAAGAATAAGGATGGGCAATATAATCTCGATGACAGACTTCCAAAAGAAGCAGAAGAACACAGAGATCTGAGGTTAAATATGCCAAAATAATTCAATATCTAAAAAAAAAAAGAAGAGAATTCACAGAAGGCTTTGGCAGCACAGACAGACAGAGTACTAAAACACAGCAATCATAATGAACTTTTATAAAACACTGGTTTAGCCACAACTGGAGTATTGTGCCCAGACTGCGTCCACAACAGACACAAAGGGGTTGGGAAAAGAACAAACAAGTTCGAGTAATAACCGTGATGCAGATTCTCAATCCGATATGTCAACCATTCTTTTCCTTGCCATAGAAGGCTGTGGAGGCCAAGTCAGCTGATATTTTTAAGGCAGAACTAGATAGATTCTTGATTAGTACGGGCATCAGGGGTTATGGGGAGAAGGCAGGAGGAGAATGGGGTTAGGAGGGATAGATCAGCCATGATTGAATGGCAGAATAGACTTGATGGGCCAAATGGCCTTATTCTACTCCTATCACTTATGACCTTCCACAGACCCACTGTGTTTCTCCAGCAGTTTGTTTCTTGCTCCAGAATCCAGCATCTGCAGCCTCTAAGCAATGAAGCTACCTGGATAGACTGGTCATGTATGGTATATGATTTGCCTGGAGGGTCCACTGTATCTTGGTATATGTGACAATAATAAGCCAACATCAATACCAATAAATCCACTTTGATCCATTTTTTTCTTTAATTGAGAAGACTCACTTCATCTTTTTGCAATCAATTGGAGTTGTTCTCCCTTGAACAGGTGACGTGGGGTACCGAGGACGTAATTAAATACTTGGGGTGTCCAGAGTAAGTGGAGAGAAAGTGTTTCCAGTGGCAGAGGGAACAAGAAGTTGATGAACCAAAGATAGGCAAGCAAACCAAATGTGACATGAAGGCAAACTATTTTTATTCAACAAGTGGTTGGAGTAGGTATTAGGCTGTTGGAAGGAGTATTTTAAGCAGGTTCAATGGCAGCATTCAAAAAGGATTTGAAAGGAAAATACATGCAGGGCTATGGGGAGAGGATGAGGAGGCGGTATTAAAATATAGAACAGCACGGCACAGGAACAGGCCCTTCGGCCCACAACGTCTGTGCCAGCATGACAGGACTCTTCCAACATAAAGCCTGCACAGACTCAAATGACCTCCTGTATTGAAATCGATTGATTGATTGATTGATTGAAAGATACAGCATGGAAATAGACCCTTCGGCCCATCGAGTCCATGCTGACCATCGATCACCTGTTCACACCAGTTCTATGTATTCCCACTTTCGCATCCACTCCCTACAAACAAGGGGAAGTTTACAGAGGCCAATTAACCTGCAAACCCACACGTCTTACATGAAAGATAAGACACAAAAAGCTGGAGTAGCCCAGCAGGACAGGCAGCATCTCCGGAGAGAAGGAATGGGTGATGTTTCGGGCTGAGACCCTTCTTCGGACTAGTTAGGGATAAGATAAACGAGAGATAAAGAACAATGAATGAAAGATATGCAAAAAAGTAACTATGATAACGGAAACAGGATGTGGGTGGAAATCGGAGCACCTGGAGGAAACTCACAAAGAAACAGGGAGAACGTGGATACTCCACACAGAGAGCACCCGAGGTCAGGATCGAACCTGGACCTCTGGCGCTGTGAGGCAGTGGCTCTACCAGCTCGACCACAATGCTGCCATAATAATTCTGTAATTTCTTGTAATAGAGTTTTGCAAGTAATAGGGTTTATCTATGCTAATCCACTGTACTATAGTGTTCAAAAATTGATGATGCATCAGGGGGAGGAGAAAGAGGGTTAAAGAGTAAGGTGTCTGCTAACATGATTGTTTTGCAATAAATTAATGTATAATTTGTTATATGGATTAAATTTAGATTAACAAAGAACAAATCAGTAAATTCTGAAGAAGGGTCTCGACCCGAAACATTACCCATTCCTTCTCTCCAGAAATGCTGCCTGTCCCACTGAGTTACTCCAGCTTTTTGTGTCTATCTTCGGTTTAAACCAGCATCCTAGACAATGATCGTTAGAGCCATGATGGAAGGTCAAATGAAAGGGTTATTATATACTCACATCATGAACTGAACGGCTATTACATGAACGGCAGAGGAAGTTTTATGTTGCCATGCATCTGAAAGGTGAAGCAACGGATTGGACTGCAGGCCCCTGCAGCTCGAGTGCAAGTGCCATTTCAGCTGCTTGTGCTTTTTTTACTGAAAGATTTTAAAACGTTTTATTAGTCTGGTGTTTTCCTGGATTCCTGGACCCAGGCGTGGTGGCACAGCATGGATCATTTCATGATTGGTACATTTTCTTCCCCTGCCTCCAGAACTCATTACAGGTGTTCAAAGGGTGGCTCTTATATTTTTGTCATGAGTTTCTTTTCCTCTAACTTTGCTAGTTATTTTAATCCCGAGAAAAATAAACATTGAGGTGTGAAAGGGAGGCTGACTAATTGAGCCCTGCCTGCTTTATTGTTTATTTTGTACGACTTATGCATACAGAGACCCTCAGCTTTCCAGCCCAGAACCACCCATATTTATCCGTTGCTTTCTGTGGACCCTCGTCAATCATGGTCCTTGATTTATTGCTGCATTACAACAGCAGCCGTCTATCTTGCTGAGATTCTCCAGCACTTGTACTCAGGCAATTGCTACCTGGATCCTTTCCCTGGTTAGATCTGTTTATGTATAGTAAGATTTTTTAATTGAACTTTACACAAAAGGAATTTCACTGTACCCAAGTACATGTGACAATAAAGTATCCTTGAATCACTGAAGCAGGAACAGAGACTCCACTGAACACAGACAGGCACAGGCCCTCTAGCTCACTGCAAACAGAGATTGCTGTAAATCTGCTGTTAGTTTCATTGCAGCAAAACGGCCAAAAATAAATGTATAATATTAAATCAAAGTGCTTAAAACGGATTCCTAAAAGAGATGTTTGTTTGATACATACGGGGGGGCAATATGTGGAATTTATTACCACAGAAGGTTGTGGAGGCCAAGTCAATGGATATTTTTAAGGAGGAGATTGACAGATTCTTGATTTGTCGGGTGTCAGGGGTTATGGGGAGAAGGCAGGAGAATGGGGTTGAGAGGGAAATGATTGAATGGCAGAGTAGACTTGATGGGCCAAATGGCCTAATTCTACTCCTATAACTTATGAACTTGTATGTTGGATTTGCAGTATTAACTAACAGTGTAAAGGAGTGCAATTTAATTGATAGAACACAGGAAATGAGCACAGGAGCAGACACTTCAGCCCACAGTGCCCGTGCTGAACACGATGCCAAGTTAAACTAATTTCATCTGCCTGTACATGATCCATATCCCTCCATACACTGCATATCCATGTGCCTATCCAAAAGCCTCTTAAACACCACTATTGTATCTGCCTCCACCACTGCCCCAGGCAGCACGTTCCAGGCACCTACCACTCTGTGTAGAAAAACACTTGCCCCGCACATCTCCTTTAAACTTTGCCCCTCTCACCTTAAAGCTATACAGTCTAGTTGTTGACATTACTACCCTGGGGAAAATGGTTCTGACTACCGTGTCTTTCATAATTTTTCTCCTTTTCCCCTCCCCCCCCCCCCCCATCTATTCCTTTGGCTTTACAATTTGTACCTCTTCTATCCTGCCTCACATCTTTTGTCTTTTCATCAATGGCCTTAGTTCAACCATCTGCCCATCACAAACCTTCCTCACCTGTATCCGCCCATCACTTTGGAAAATAACTTTCCAGATATTTTAGTTAGTTTATGTTAGCATTGCACTAACACTGCAGAAGAAAATAACACTAACTCTGAATGAAAAGAAATCCTCTCAGATTCGTAAGAATATTAATTGTATATCAGAAAAAATTGCTTTGAATTTCTTTAGAAAATGTTTTATGTATCAAGTGCTCTATATCATTTCAGCAATTTAATTTTACAAAATATTTTTCAACACTTGATGAAAACCTCCCTGAAGCAATAAAAATTGAGTAATCAAAGAATAAGATTTTCGGGGAACCTTTTGTAGAGTAGTTGTTACATTAGAAAGGATTTGGTGATTTAATTTTTTCTGATGATTTGAAATTTAACATATACATGCCAATAAAAAGAAACATTAAGACTTTAAAGCTGTTATTTCTTTGTAACCTAAAGGAAAAGAAAACTGTTTTGAGAACACTGAAATTAATACCTTCACTTTACAACTTAAAAAAGAATCGGACCGACTGCTGGTGGCAGATTCCGGTGCTCACATTCCCATTAAACTTACTCTTGGGAAAGTATAAACACAGTTTTGTACAGAATATTATTAACCTGAGGCTCTATGAGGCGCTGGTCAGACCACATTTGGAATATTGTGAACAATTTTAGGCCCCATAATCTGAGGAAGGATGTGCTGGCGCTTGAGAGGGTCCAGAGCAGGTTTATGAGATTGATCCCAGGAATGAGTGGGTTAACATATGATGAGCATTTGACAGCACTGGGTCTCTACTCACTGGAGTTTAGAAGGATGAGGGGACACCTCATTGAATCTGACCAAATTGTGAAAGTCCTGGATAGAGTGGATGTGGGAAGGATGTTTCCACGAGTTGGAGAGTCTAGGACCAGAGGCCATAGCCTTAGAATAAAAGAAAGTTCCTTTAGAGAGGAGATGAGGAGGAATTTATTTAGTCAGAGGGTGGTGAATCTATGGAATTCATCGCCACAGAAGGCTGTGGAGCCCGTCAATGCACATTAAGGCAGAGATTCTTGATGAATATGGATGTCAGGGGTTATGGGGAGAAGGCACGAGAATGGGGCTAAGAGGGAGAGATAGATCAGCGATGATTGAATGGCAGAGTAGACTTGATGGGCTGAATGGCCTGATTCTGCTCCGATCACTTATGAACCTTCCACCAATGCCCTGGTTTTACTGTGAATGGCTGTCAATCATCATGGCACCAACAGGTAGACCAGGCAATACCTGATAGCACTACAAGCGATGATCATCTTTACAGATCATTTGTGCATTACTGCACAGTACTTTAACCTCTCCTGACAAAATGTTTGTCTCTCAGATGAGAATATTAATTTAGTTTTTAACACCATGGAGACAGGCTTTTCAGCTCACCGAGTCCACGCCGGCCATCGATCACTCGTTCACACTTGTTCTACGCTGACGCACTCCCTGCACACTAGGGGTCATTTACGGAGGTCAATTAACCTACAAACCTGCAAGTCTTTGAGAAATAGGAGGAAACCGGAGCACCTGGCGGTAGCCCACGTGGTGACAGGGAGAATGTACAAACACCACACAGGTCAGAATCTAACCTGGGTCTCTGGCACTGTGAGGCAGCGACTCTACCAGCTGTGCCCGTCAGCTCTGCCATTTTTGATGTGAATGTAATTAATTCTTTTTTTTTTGTAATTGTATTTCCTTTTATTTACTAATTAAAATTATTAAATAGAAGCAAGTGCAATTATATAACTCAATAGCTAAATCATTATATTCATTATATTCACATCAAGTACATTTTTGTTCAAAATCTTTTTCGAGTTGCTTTTAACAGAAGGAGAATTCTCTTCCAAAATAAGACCTTTAATGATGTGATTTTGTACTGAATTTCCTCCCAATTTTCTGTTCTCCATTTGGCACGGACGCTTGATGGGTTACAGTTCTACAGGTGTTGGCAGCCCTTCAATACCTCAGAGGTGGTCATTCATCATGTGCAAGTTTGATGTTCGTGGCAAAAGTCAACAGAAGTTCACACATATTTCTCAACAGGGATCAATGGGCAGCTGTCAGGAGAAACACAAGACGATGGTTCTCTCCCCATACAAGTCTCACAGAGCTTGAATCCACCATGATTCCAACTACGATAATTATTAAACCCATGGATTTCTGAATGACATACCTTATTTTTGCCAAATATACATAAGACTTGAACTATCACAATTAATAAATGCCAATTACATTCCATTTTACAAAATAAAAATGTTCAGGGTGCCAATGCTTGGCCTGAACAGAAATATCTGCTGCTTGCAATGATGACAGGACACATGCCGACTATACGATAACAAAGACAAAGAAGGTTTATTCTCAGAGAGATGGTGACCAAGCTCAAAGACAAGCTCATGTTTTCTTTTGAAGCATAAAACTCATGTCCCGCTAAAGGGAGTTACTTTTAATCATAGGTAGACACAAAATGCTGGAGTAACTCAGCGGGACAGGCAGCATCTCTGGAGAGAAGGAAGGGGTGACGTTTTGGGTCGAGACCCTTCTTGAGACTGAAGATTTAAACCAGCATCTGCAGTTCTTTCCTACCAATAAATCATTCCAGGTTTCAGAAAAAGTGGTCGGAAAAGAGAGAAAATGCAAACTACTGATGGGGAAAAGTAAACAAATCTCATGTGCTCATATATTTTGCCACAGAGCGAAGATCATTCATAATTTTCTACGATCTTTAAGCACACAAGTTTGAGACTATTATCTGCAGTTAGTAAACTTGTCCAGGTGCGTGAATTATGAGCTGCACCAGGTTTCTTTAACATAAAAGGTCCACATGCTTTTCACGATTCAGTCGGAATAAATGAACGTTGACCTGAAGTCACAAAATGCTGAAATAACACGGCGCATCTCGCACAGCATCTCATGAGAACATGGATTGGTGACGTTTTGAGATGGGACCCTTCTTCCCAACCTGAAATGTCACCTATCCATGATCTCCAGAGATCCTGCCTGATCTGCCGAGTTACTCCAGCACATTGGGTCTTTTTTTTGTAAACCAGCATCTGCAGTTCCTTGTGTCGACGTTTGACTTGAAGTTCCTTGCAGCAATCACCATCCTATTTTTATGAAAAGAGAACCATCCCCCTTATTATGGCACTTTCCGATGCATTCGTGGGTAATGTAAAACTTCCCTTCGCCATTCAGCGGCCAAAACATTCATGCGGGTGAAGCGGCGGCTCTACTTCCAGCCCAACGTATGGCTGTTGTTACTCATAATGTGATCTCCCCAGCATTAGAAAAATCAAATGCAGGTCATGGGACTACTTTGTGCAGCATCTTCACTCAGCCTGGTGGGGCAATGCCTAGATGGAGGAACTGGGTGACGGGGCAGGGAGAGTGCAAAGAAAGAAGGGCATGGGGGAGGTGGAAGAAAGTAGATGAGAGTAAATGAAAGGGGACTAATCTGAAATTGGAGAATTCAATGTTCATGAGTTGGATACCCAAGCAGAAGACACACTCTCATTTCCCTCATTGCTCTAGCTATTGTATTTGAATTTGACTTGATTATATTTATGTATAGTAGGTGGCTTCTTCTTGCGTATGGCGTGCACAGCCTAAAGTTGTAGGACAACTTGTTCTATTTGATCTTATTTGATTGTGCACACCAGGTTGATTGCATTTGTCGAAACAGGGCGGACCACGTGAAGGTTGCAATCTCCCACCCCTATAGTAGGTGTGATCTGTTAGGATGACATGCAAAACAAAGCTATTCTCTGTACCTCAGTACATGTGATAATAATACATCTGAATCAAAACTTAATGAAATGCTGTTCCTCCAGTTTGTGTGTGGCTTCAGTCTGGCAATGGGGGAGATCCAGAACAGAAATGTCAGCGTGGGAATATGAAGGGAAGTTAAAATGGGAACCAATCAGGATATCCAGCAGGCCTCAGCAGACGCAGCATAAGTATTCACCAAAATGATTGCCTGGTCTACACTTGGTCTCTCCGATGTAGAGGAGGTCACATCAAGAGCACCGAATGCAACAGACAAGATTGGAGGAGGTGCAGGTCTCGCCTGGAATTAACATTGGACACCTTCAATAAATAATCCAAAGGAACCGTTACCACCAAATGGTTAGTTAAAATATAGTAACAGCCTAATCTAAAAACTTGAACAACAATTTATTTCACTGCAGTGGCCTTTTGAGATTAGTGAAACAATAATTGATTACTTCAAAAAACACGCAGCATATCTTGTGTCATTCAGGAATTTGCGTATTTATATGAGAATTACTATCATCCAATAACCACCAGGACTGAAGTGAACGGTGCCAGGTGATGTAGTAATTATTGGCCGCTGGTGTGGCGAAAGTGAATAATTTACTTAGATTGTATCAAGTATCAAATTAAATCAACAAACTACACTTAAATCAGTACCGCTTCTGGCTAAACATGAATAACCTTTCTGCCTTAATTCTGGCACTCTGCACGAACATGGTTACGTGATATTTGCCTGCAAATGACAGCAAATGAAAAGGGAAAAGCAAAAAGTACATTATGTAAGTAAATGTATTATTTTAAAAACTGTGAATTTGATCCCCTGTTTGCTGAAGTTTCCACAAACATTGCTTAATCTGCTGAGGGTCAATTGGCATTTTCTGTTTGCAATCTATTACAGTATTTATTCCCAAAATCAATTTATTGAAAGTGAACTCTATATTCAAAAGATGCCCACAGCTTATTAAAAAAATAAGTTAATTTCAGGTAAAATAATTGTTTCTGTACTATTAAGATACTTCCTCCACCACTACCCAAAATACTCCAGTTGAGCAAAAATGCCCCAGATGATACATTATGAGATATAATCTTTAATTTAAACTTCCTTTCTCTCATTCTGTGCACTCATTACATTTTCACTTTCAACCATGCCAAATGATTGAGATACAGCATAGGGCGAATGTGCAAACTCCACACAGACAGCACCCGAGTTCAGGATTGAACCCACGTCACAGTGTGTGAGGCAACAGCTCTTCTAAATGCACCACTGTAGAAGAGTGGTGAGCAAGTACAACTTCCAGAAACAAAATACAACATCCAGAAACTAAAGACACCCAAGTCATTGACACATAGTACCATGTTATCTATTTAAAGTCCTACATTGAAGTGGGTGAAGCATAATTTACATACCTAGCCAGCTATAGTGCAGGATTCAGGAAGGGCAAACAAGAACCACATGCCATCTTAAAGTATAACATCCTCTCCCTTGCAAAACCTTAAGAACAACACTTCAAAATAAAAAATATCTTCCAATCATTACACTCTGTATCTTTGTCTAAATAAGGAATGCATTTCAGAAGTTATAAGTTGTAAAGCACTCTAGAACAACCCGAGGAAAAGGTGAATGTGTGATATTTTTTCTCCACACATGCTACACAACAAATAGTTGTAACTTTTTATTACATTTTGGCACTTCTGCATTTGGTTTTATCCTTGAGTTATTCTGGTATCATGCAACTCAACATATACTTATAAAACAGAACCAATCAACTGAAAAAGTTAGCAGAAGTCCTCATAGGTTTAAGTGCACGTAGTGTGGAAATATATAGAGGATTTGAATCACTATTCAAGGCAATGTTATTTATGGCATCAATTTCCAAGTGGTTTAGTATTGGAAACAACTAGAGCTGTAGAACGTTACATAATAAATGTATCCACAGAACAGGCGAAGGGTTTGAAGCAAGCTAAAACTAAAACGCCTCACCAAATTGGAATCTGATATTATTATCAGTGAAACAGGCTGGAAAGCCACACAGATCTATACTTGATCAGGTTTTTACAATAGCCTCCTCCCGGCCTTTTCAACTAAATCCATCAACACGTTCTATTATCCCTTTTCCTCTCTCATCTTCAAGATTCTCTGGAACCTCCATGAACTTGGTATCATATTAAACACTTTCAGAACACATTCAAACAACTCCAGATAACAAAGTTTCTCTTGGAGTTCCATGTGGAATTTATCAACAAGTAGATGAAACTTCTTCATGTGAGTTTAGAGTTCTGCTTTGGAGCCTCTCTTATCATGACCAGAATGTTATATCATATGGTGTAATCTAGACATTTAAAAATATTTATTTCTTCGGATAATAGTTTAAGAATCTACCTTTGCCAGGTACAAAGATGTGTTATAACAATAAAAGATAGGAAATAAAATTCTTCTAACCTCAAACCAACTTGAAATATCTTAAAGCTGAGCACACCGTGGCTAAAAAAAGTTTGAAAAATCTTCACTTTTAAAAAGAAACCATTTTTTTGAGAGATATTTCCAGCCAATAAACACCATTGGAGTCTGAAGAAGGATTCTGAAAGGAAACGCCACCCATTCTTTTTCCCCAGAGATGCTGCCTGACCCACAGGATTAAGCCAGCACTTTATGTCTATCGTATAACATTATAGTATAGTTACCTTTTCTAGTATTCTAACAGAGAGGACAAAAAGGGTTCATAGGCCCCCCTCGGTCATGACTGACCATGGGTGATACATCCTAGTTGTTGGCTGCTTGCTCCAAACCTCGGTTAGAGCAGCGGCGCTTGTGGCTGAAGAGACCAATGCGGGAGTGCCAGTCTCTGTCGCAAAGGTCACATTGTGTGTGGTCTCTGGTTTGTTGAAGTTGCTGAGCTCCTTTCTGCGAGCCCGCTTGTCTGCCGCTGCCTTCAACAGTTTCTCTTCCCCAGTTTTGAGATGTTGGTTCAGGGTACCTCTCCACCTCGTGTGGTCAGCTGCAGGGCTCTCCCAGGACTCCACATCCATGTCGAGCGCCTTCATATCTCTCATTTCATATCAAGAGTAACTTCATATTTCTTATCAAGAGTAACTCTTTGACATGAAGCAAGCAAGCCAACAAGGTATAATTTATGAACATATTAATTTACTTCTATTCTTTTACTTTCTTTCATTATAGCTCAAACTGATCACAGAATATTTTGATCATTAGTTTAACTAGTACTTTGGATTTCCTCATTACCAATGCCAATTTTCATTCTTTTAACAATATTACATTTTTATAATGTTACTGCAAGTTATTTCAACCAATTAAACCATTCTCAAAAGCTCCCCAACTCCTTGTCTGCCTGTCTAGTTTTATTATCTCTCAGGCTTCAATAAACCAGCATGGAATCGGACTAATAGGGTTTTGTGCCCAGCACAGAAAAGAGAAATGTTGTCTGAATTACAGCACTTCTTCAAAAGGAGGAACAGCACCTCATATTGCACATATAGCTTACAGCCCAACAATATGAACATAGAATTCTCAAATTCCCCCCCTCTTACCCCCCCCCCACCCTTTCTTTTACCTTACCTTCTCCCCCCCCCCACCTGTGCTCCACCTGGGCTCGCATCTGTTGCTCCTCCTATCCGCCTTCCACCTACATTCCTTCCTCTAGCTTCACAATTCAGAGCCTACAATCCTTATCTCACACCTTTTATCTCTTCAGCTCTTGCCTTTGTCCAACTATCTGCCTTTTAACCCCCCCCCCCCCCCCACCCTGTCACCTATATATCCACCCATCTACCCATCACTTGCCAGGCTTCGCCTGCCCCTCCTTTCTTCCAGCTTTCTTTCCCTACCCACAACACAATTAGTGAAGAAGGGTCCCGACCCAACACGGCACCTGTACATGTTCTCCAGAGCTACTGCCCTGCGGACCCGCTGAGTTACTCCAGCACTCTGTGTCTTTTATTTCAAAAGGAAACTCTTCAGCATGCAAAGGGTGACAAAAAAATGAAACATTCACAAATGGCTACATCAATCATTAATTTAAATCTAAGGCTGACAATTGTTGTTACCCAAAGATATTCAGGGATATTTAGTAAAAGCAGTTATGCGTTTAGCCAAAGGTCAGCCATCATCTCATTAAACGCAATCTAGCCCACTCATACCCTTATCTTTTCCAATGGGTTTAAGTGGATTGGCACATGCCTAACATTATAAGCCAAGTTTCTGACACAGCTGCTCGGGGTGTAAGATGGTGAGCTCCTTGTCTACAGCACATCAGGAAAAATGCTTCATTGCCAGTAACATTGCATCATACTGGTAATGAACACAATCTACTGTCTGCCTTCTTTTCAATCCATCCTGTACAACCACTTGACTGTGAAGTGCAATTTCTACTGGGCAGGTGACCCCACATAGCACATCCAGATTGCACACAAACTTTAGACGTGGAAAATAAGACGGACAAGGATGAGATTGATGTTCAGTGAGCAGAGATGTGGCTAAAATCCTCACCTTTATCATGGTGTAAATTGGACAAAGTACTGGAATACACAGGTGTTGAGTTAAATCAGTAAAGCTGGATTTGGAGTTCAAGAAGGAACTGCAGATGCTGGAAAATCGAAGGTAGACAAAAATGCTGGAGAAACTCAGCGGGTGTAGCAGCATCTATGGAGCGAAGGAAATAGGCAACGTTTCGGGCCGAAACCCTTCCGGGTTTCGGCCCAAAACGTTGCCTATTTCCTTCAGGGGTTCGGGCCGAAACGTTGCCTATTTCCTTCGCTCCATAGTTTCTCCAAAATTTTTTTTTTTAAATCCTAATAATCCTGACACTCCGTTGGTACTGAACAAATTAATCTTAAATCCCATAGATATATTTACATGGATAATTTAAAAGTAAATGAATTATATAAATATATGTTGTAGGTAGTGAGGTTAGTTGCTTAAAGTTACAGTGGGATGTCGATCAGCTGGAATAGAAACATAGAAAATAGGTGCAGGAGTGGGCTCTTGTTGCAAGGGTTGTGTGCAAGTGACCATAAGACAGCCGCCTACAATCCTCTCACTGTGAGATACGTAACAATGAGAAACATTTAAAAAAAAAAAGAAAATAGGTGCAGGAATAGGCCATTTGGCCTTTCGAGCCAGCACTGCCATTGAATATGATCATGGCTGATCATCCAAAATCAGTACCCCGTTCTGGGTTTTTCACCATATCCCTTGATTCCCTTTGCCCTAAGAGCTAAATCTACCTTTCTCTTGAACACATCCTGTGAATTGGCCTCCATTGCCTTCTGTGGCAGAGAATTCCACAGATTTACAACTCTCTGGGTGGAAATGTTTTTTCTTATCTCAGTCCTAAATGGCCTACCCCTTATTCTTAAACTGTGACCCCTGGTTCTGGACTCCCCTAACATGGAGAACATTTTTTCTGCATCTACCCTGTCCAATCCTCTAAGCATTTAATATCTTTCTAAAAGATCCCGCAATGTTGGGCAGCGCGGTGGCTGATGGAATTTAATCCACACTGATGTGAGTGTAATGTATTTTGGGTCATCTAATACTGACTGGACATATGCAGTGAGTGTAGAAACAAGGAACTGCAGACGCTGGTTTACAACAAAGGACACAAAGTGCTGGAGTAACTCATCCTAGAATCCCTGGAGAACATGGGTGGCAGGATTCTTTGAAGAATTGAGGTACAGAGGTTCACAGCTCATTGATCACAACATGCATGGATAGTGAAGTTATTTAGCTTGAGCAAAACAAAGTGCTGGAGGAACTCAGCGGGTTAGGCAGCATCTGTGGAGGGAAACAGACAAGATGACATTTTGGGTCGGGACCTTTGTTCAGACAATGTCTCCAAGGCATTCAGCTTGCTTGCCTACATACACTAGGTAGGGATATTAAGTATAAGAGTTGGAACATCGTGATGTAGCGATGCAAAGCTTTGGTTGGATCACACTTGGAATATTGATGCAGTTCTGGTCATTGTACAGTAAGCTTTGGTAGCACTAGAAAGAATGCAGACTGTATTCACCAGTGTGGTACATTAGTTACACAGAGAGATTTGATAGGCCAGGACTGTACTCAGCAAAGCCCAGGAGACTGAGGGGTGAACTTGTCGAGGTTTATAAAATTATGAGATACATAGATAAGTTAAATGGTTTGTCTTTTTCTCACGATAGGGGAGTCTGAAACTAGAGGGGAAAGATTTGAAAAAATGACTAGAGGAGGGTAGTGGGTATATAAAACAAGCTGCCAGAGGAGATAGTAGAGGCAGGAATAATCATAGCACTTAAAAATCATTTGTACAGGTATATTAGTCATTAGTTGATGTACAATTAGTTATCACTAGTTGGTATATGTACAGGAATAGAGTGATATGGGCAGAAAAATTAATTTACATAGATTAGCATTTTAGTTGGAACGGGTGAATTGGGCCAAAAGGCATGTTTTTGTGCTGCATGATTCTATGACTAAATAAAATGAAGAGATGCTCAGAGGGAAAAGCCTCAGTCAGAATTAATCAAAGATCAACCATTAAATGCCCAGAAAATTACATTAATTGGCAGGGTCTCTTATTTTATCTGGAATCTTTAATTTTGAAAATCTATTAAAGTACCCATTTTACGATGGTCTTGATGGTGGTTTCGCCTAAGATATTAAATCGTCTTGTTCATCTACAGAAGCTGTCTCACCAACTGCGCTGTTCCAGCATTTACTTTGTTTGTTGCAGATGTAAAGATGTTTGCCTTTTGCCAAAGCCAGTCTCCTCGGGATGCCACGGAAGTGATGGCCATAATTTACAAAATTCTAAAAGCCAAGTCCAAGGTACTAATAAGAGAACTGAATAACACATCTGTTTGTGGAATCAAAATCAGAGAAAACAATGGAGGATTGGATATGCTGGAGAGGCATATTTGGTACAGGAGCATTCTCTATTCAATGAGACAGAGAGAAAATACCTGGATTTAAATAATTGCTTGGAGCAACTTCACTTTGTAACCAACATTTTTTATTTTCCTTAAGAATTATCTTTTGCACAGATTAAGCACTACTGCTCACTTAAATTTCACAACAGTCTATATTACGATGGCACTGTACTGTAAATTGCTCTGTGGGGAGGTTGCCTTGTTAGAACACAGAACCGAATAACACAGGTAAGGGCCCTTTGAGCTACAAAGTCTGTCCCGAACATGATGCCAAGGGAAACTAATCTACTCTGCCTGCATATAATCCATATCCCTCAATTCTAAGAGTCAAGAGTGTTTTATTGTAACGTGTCACAAAACAGAACTATGAAATATTCCCGACAGGTGCATGTGTCTATGTAAAAGCCTCTAAAATGCCACTATCGTATCTGCCTCTAAAGGGAAAAAATCTATGCAGAAATCTCTGTATCTTGACTGTATTCCAAAGTCTGTTGTACAAAATAATTTAGATCATTCAACTAATACAATCTAATATGATGGTTAGAAGTCATAAATCATTGCCTATTTGGTGGAATCTCTTACCCTCTTTTGCTCCTTGATATATTTGGCCATATCCTCCCTGGTTTTTTGAACTGTCTCCTCCACAGCTTTCTTACTTTTACTTCTTTCTTCATTTACTGTTTCCCTTATGGCTTCCTGATGGGGTTAAAAAAAAAAGGGAATGAATCAACCAGGAATTGTTATTGCAATCACCTCATCTCCCCACATTGGTAAACAAATTTGAGAATTGCTGTTATCATAGTAGCACAAATGACAACTGAGCTGAAATGACTGGAGATTGTAATATCTCAAATCATTGCAACTGGTGGAATTTCACATACAAAACAAATATATTCCTGGTATTAAACAGAACATAGCCGACATGTCTGGAGAATTGTGTCCATTCACAGTTAGTTCTACAACACAATACAAGACACAATACAATTTATTTGTCACTTGAACCTCATAGAGGCTCAAATGAAATGTTGTTTCTGCAGTCATACACACATGAAAAAAAGACCCAAGACACAACACAATTTACACAGACATCCATCACAGCGCATCTCCTCCTCGCTGTGATGGAAGGCAAAAAAACGTATGTCTCCCCTGCACTCCCCATTCCCCTCCCGATGTCAGAGTCAAAGCCCCCCGGTGGGCGATGGTAATTGTCCCGCGGCCATTAACACCGCGCCGGGTGATGCAAGGCCGCGCTCCGGGTCTTGTTGTTGGAGCCCCCGGCGGGCGCTAGCAAAGTCCCGCAGCCGTTGAAGCCACGCCGGGCGATGTAAGGCCAATGTGAGGCTCATTGGCTTTCCATTGTGAAAAATTAAGAAACCAGAGAACAAATCTACAGAAAAGTAGTTCAAAAATTATTTCCAACAGGAAACAGTGTCCAGTCACCATAACTAATTGGAAAATAAGTGGAAATGCCCCAAAGTGCTCGGTAAGGTACTGCATCACAGGCTGTTAAAGTCTGAGCGAGTTAAGGTAAAATATGGACAGAGGACAGAAAAATAATGTTTTATTTTGGGTTTGAGGACTATCTGAAATGTACCATGAGGATTACTACTAGCTCTCACAAGGCAAATGGGACCAGCTTCGATGGTGTTTGCCTCAGAGGGCAGTGGAGGCCGGTTCTCTGGATACTCAAGAGAGAGCTAGATAGGGGGTCTTAAAGATAGCGGAGTCAGGGGATATGGGGAGAAGGCAGGAACGGGGTACTGATAGTGGATGATCAGCCATGATTACATTGAATGGCGGTGCTGGCTCAAAGGGCTGAATGGCCTACTCCTGCACCTATTGTCTATTGTGCATCTTAGCCAGCATAGACAAGTTAGACCGCAGGCTTGTTCCCATGCTGTATGACTATGACTTGCAATAAGAGGTGAGATAAAGCATTGGTCCCTCACCAATGTGTAGCATTTGACATTTTTGTTCGGCTGACGTTTTATTGTCGGTTCAGTTGAGAGAATGTTTTTGGTTTTTAGATCAGTGCTCATTTCCCAACCAATCTCAGCATAATCTCTAGTTTGCGAGAGATGATATTGTCCTGTATGGAGAGGGGAATGTTTCATCTGTGGTTGCATCTCCTGATGTGGCTGACTCGGCCTGACCTTGACAGGCAGACCCTCCCACAGCTCTCACAGGTGAGGTTGTCTCTGGTTGTTGGATTGGGGATGTGTTGCTGTTGCCATTGACCATTTTGTGGTGTTGGCGCCTGGCCTTCAAGGTCTTGAACCTCATGCTGTGGAGGCGCGTCATACCCACCTGGAGTTCCTCTCTCCACCCACCCCCCCCCCCCCCCCCCCCCCCCCCCCGTCCTTGATAATATCAGGCATTTTGGGTGCATGACAAAATGGAGGATTTCTGCTCCTGTAAAACCTGTTGTCATCTTTTACAAAAGCTTCAAAGACCATGAGTATCATGGCTCCAGAGTGTCTGTAGCCTGGGACGATGTTGAATGGAGGTTGATGTCCAGATGGCCTTTAAGTGTTAATATGTATGAGATTTTGCAGAAGGAGCTAGGTCCTGTTGCAAATGTATGCTTGGGATTGGTTGGGAAATGATGGGTTACAATAATGCTGCAGACTATGTTGCATGATCTTCGCACTGTTACTTGTGATTGGTCAAGGAGAGGGGCCTTACCCAAACTGTTTACTTTACCTGGTATAATGTTTCTTTACCTAACAGAATTGTTTGTAATAGCGATCTCCTCGTATAGAACATCTTTGGGTTTGCGTCCATTTCCCATCCTGTGTACATGTCCAAGCCAGCGGAGGCACTTCTGCTTGAGGATCGCAGGGATGCTGGGCATGTTGGGCAGGGAGAGGACAGATTCATTGGTGCCACAAAACTCTCAGGATATGTTGAAGACAGCAGAAAGGAAAATTATTCAGCTTCCGCTCTTGATGTAGGTAAGTTGTCCAAGCCTTACTGCTGTTGAGTAACGTGCTCTCTTGTTCTGTTTGTGAGTTTCGTGTTCTTCCATGCCCGCACAGTCAGATATTGTAAAGAAACATGCATCAACTTTCGGTCTTTGCGAAGCACAGATTCAGAAACAGCTTCTTCTCCTCTGTTATCTGGCTTTTGAACAGTCCTTCCATGAGCTAGGGTACTGCCCAATTCACCTCTACCTCATTGTGGACATTGAATTGTGTCTATGGAACTGATGCGCTACAATGCTGAGAACTATATTCTGCACTCTATAACTTCTACCTTGCTCTACCTATTATACTTGAGTTTGGCTTGATACTATCAATCTATAGTATGATCTGATCTAATGCAAAATAAAGTTTCACTCGTTTCTTCAACAAAACCTTCCTTTTCTTTCATGTAACTGCAAATTCCTATTCTTTACCCTCCCTCTTCTGCGTTCCCTTCACTCTTCCACTCTAGGAGCTCTGTCATGCCACTGAGCAGCTCCTTCCATGACCAAGAAGGAAAGGTTGGTAGTTACAGAAGTGTGAGGCAGCTGCAGCTGGTTTATAAAAAGCTGGAGAGATGAACATGTAAATTCAGCATCACTGACGATTATTACTGGCGTGGAGTTCTATCAGCAGATAGAAATAAAAATCAAACGTTCAGGTAAGCCTCCAAGGTGTCTGTTGTTTCAAGTGTCAATATATATTGAAAAGATCAAGCTCTTTCCTTTTTGCCAACTCTGTCATTCACTAGAGCAGGTTTAGTGAAGCAGAATTGGGACCAATTCTGTCTGCTTTGAATATCCACATTTACAAAGATAAATGCCTGTTTCATAAATCACCAGGTAGGAATTAATAGAACAAGATTGTTCTTTTGTAGTTTGCAGTGTTTAAGCGTTGATATAATGGATGGGATGTTAGGGCAGAGCACTGTCGTGACTCAAAAGGTATAAATGCAGGCAGATGCGATAGTGGGGTTTAAGAGGCTTTTAGATTGGTGCATGGATATGCAGGGAATGGGGGGAGGATATGGCAGAGGAGATTACTTTATCTTGGCATCATGTTTGGCAAAGACATTATGGGTCGAAGGGCCTGTTACTGTGATGTGCTTTTCTATGGTGACACAAGGAATTGCAGATGCTGGTTTACAAAAAAAAGATGTAACATGCTGGAGTAACTCTGTGGGTCAGGCAGCAAATGACTTGGATGAAAGCATAACAATTATAGTCCAGTTCTTCAACGTCACTATCTATATTTTCCAGAAATGCTGCATGACCTGCTGACTTACTCCAGCACTTTGTGTCTGTACTTTTATATGTTATATGTAAATAGGAAAAGATTGTATTGAGATGCATCTGCATCTCAATACAATCACACTAAGCTTGCTCTGTGACTCTGAGCTCTAACCACTGAACATTTATTTACATTATGTGCTTCTTTCTTATTCTTCTTGACAGAATGCACAATTTCACTTGTCCCCATGTAAGAGTCTCTTTCCAGTGGACACTGGAATTGCAGATACTGGAACCTCTATTTCCAGATGTTTGCCCACTTACTTGCCCCTTTGTGGCCCTCTTTGTCACCTTTGCTACCTGCGTTTCAACCTTGTGCCATCACCAAAGGTAGCCAATATAATGTTAGTGCTCTCATCCAAGTTATTTACATAAATGGTAACAAGATGGGGTCCAGGCTCCGATCCCTGTGGCACACTGCTCATTGCATCTAGCCAACCAGAAAAAGACCCATAAACAAATGACGCATAAGCAGTTCCAGAATGTGCCTACTTCATACTTCACCTGGCTTTTGTTCCTCTCCTCTTGTAATGCCTCCTGGATGGCTTGCTCCAACCTTTCTTGGTCCTTGCCACGCTCAATTTCCCATAGTTCTCTTTTCTCCATCTGGATCCTTTCCATCCTTTCCCTCTCCACTTGCACAGCTTTCAAAACAGCTTCAGTAATGATTTCCTTTTCTGCCTGTGTTAACAGACCATTGTTCAAACGGGATTTTAAGAAGAAAAAAAATCAAAAGATATTTAAACCAAATATAATACCACATAAAAATCCATGGCCATATACTAAATAAAAGATCAGAGAAACTAACAAATGTTGTGTGTTGAAAAATGATTAAATCTGCCAACTACAACAGGAATTGGATTACAAAGCTGGAAGGAGATGCTTCAGAAATATTGTTGTCCTTGCTATTATAGCATTCCTTGCCAATAATGCTAATTTTTCTTGTTACAATATTGTTACAGTGGCAATGTTTGGAAAATGGCTGCCATTGGCAACCACAGATGGTCTACAATTTCAAGGGAAGAATAAATCTTCAAAGGACTACAGAAAACAGATGACAACAATACTGCAGCATCGAATAAAAATTAAAATAAAGTTGACATTTTTTCTGATTAATCTTGATACATAATTGACTTTCTTCTGATGCATGTAAATGACCAGCACGTTCCAAATGTAATGATGTTATTTAATGGCAACCAACATGCACACAACATTCATTGTCCTCAGTTATGTTATCCATTGTTTTCAATAAAATAGGGTCATGTTTATTATTGTCACGTGTACCGAGGTACAGTGAAAAGCTTTGTTTTGCATGCTTTCCAAACAGATCAGATAATACTACACATAAATACAATCAAACCAATCTCAAGTACAATGGATAGAGTGAAGGAATCAATAGAGAACAGAATATAGTTATTAAAGGGAATATTATTGGAACATTTAGAAATGGTGGTAGGTTTACATAGAAATGAGATGTTACAGAGAAGGGTGATTGTATTGGATGATGGTACATCTGCCTCTAGGACCATCAAGCCAAGCTACACTTGCAATATTGAGCCATTTCATTGGGTATATCTACAAGAACAGGTGACTTAGTGACACAGTTAGGCCTTTCCCAGTTTACTTTAATTCTGGCCATTTGGTGCGAGGCACAAGAATTATAGGCTTGACCACATCAAAGCATTCCTTTCCCTCCAGAGGTGAAGATAAACTACTACTGAAAAGTCAATAACTACACAGCTACATCAGTAAGCAAATGCTGTTGCACCTTGCAATTGACAACTCGATAAAGTGGCACTTCACTGCACCGTCTCAACCTTCCATAACATACTTTATTTGCAAATCTGTTCATTTGAATAGACTTTTTATCAACTGATGTGGATTCCAGAATAAGTTAATTTGTCATAGGAGCAGACTCCGAGTCTACTCCGCCATTCAACATGGCTGATCCAACCCCATTCTCCTGCCTTCTTTTTTATAATCCGTGACACCCTTACTTATCTATATGAGATACGAATCAGAATCACACACACTAACCACCCCCCTTGATATTATATTAATATTATTCATTGGCTCCTTTTACCCTATCCCCGCCCTATCCACTGACGCATAGCCCCCAATTCGCAGGTGCGTCTAGAGCGGGAGGGGATGTAGAGAGAGCGGGCAGAGAGGGAGAGAGAGAGGGGGGGAGAGAGAGGGGGGGAGAGAGAGGGGGGGGAGAGAGGATGGGGAGAGGGGGTGGGAGAGAGGGGGGAGAGAGAAGGGGGGAGAGAGAAGGGGGGAGAGGGGGGGAGAGAGAGGGGGGGAGGGAGATGGGGGAGGGTGAGAGGGAGCGTGAGGGGGCAGAGAGGGAGTGGGGTTGAGTTTGAGGGGTTTTGGGGGGGGCACGTCGTCAGACGGGAGTGCTGGTTCCCGAACCTCGCTCCCGGGTGCAGGCTGCAGTCAGGACCCAAGAACGGGTGGCCGGGGGAGCAAGAAGACAGCGGGGTTTTTTCAAAGGTCTTGCGAGCGGTGCGTCCGGGCGACGTCACTCGCAGCGCGTGAACACAACGTGCAGCCATTGTGACGTCATCACGTCATCAGCCAAAGACAGTGGTTTTGAAATTTTTGAACTTTTTCATAAATATCTCGGGAAATAAAGAATTGATTTTTCAGGTAAGACAATTTTGGACTCCACCAGATGAAACTCTACAAGAATATGTAAAAAAATTAAGGTAAGGGCGTCATTTTTCGAAGTAGATGTGATCATACACAAACAAATAAATACACATGCATACACATCCACATCCAAGATCAGAGATTTAATAGTTATATGATTAAAACTTACATTTTTTATCATTAACTAAAAACAGAAATTGTATTTATTTGTGCAAAATATATCAATAGATAGGTTAGCTAGATATCAATAGATAGATAGTCAAAATTATAAATTTGAGAGATTAATTTGAGAGGTTTCTGATAGTTGGTAGCAGGGAAAGATTATATCCAATAAATTAATGCAATATTGGAATGTATCAAGAAAGATTTACAAAGAAGGGCATCTCTCTTCTTTAAAAGAGAGAGAATTAACAAACAGGTAATTTGTCCGGCAAAACTGATTATTAAAATACCTGTACAACTTTATCCATTGCCTCTTGGCTTCTTATCCTTTCCTCATCCAGACACTTTTCAAGTCTGTCCTGTAAATAATTCATCAGAATATTCAATTTATTTTTAATTTTATGGACACGAATGACATTGAAATTCTTTTGGAAGAGAACCAGAAAATTCACCTTGTGCAGTTCTGTTTGTTCATCCAAAGTTTCTTTTATCTTGAGTTGCTGTGCACTTTTTTCTTTTTCCAGTAATTCTACCAAATGCTCGTGCTGTAAGGTCACATAGTTGGCAGTGTCAGCAGCACCACACAAAAGGGAGATCCAGGTATAGTATTAAATTATTATCTTAAATTATAAAAGCAGCTTATTCAAAATAGGAAATGTGCCAACAACTCTGGAGTTGACTCTAAGTAGATTTCAATTGCCCTCCATGAGCCTTGTTATTGTGTTGCCCTACCATTTCCCACTACTTGCAGGCTGAAGGTGGATGGAGCTGTGTGGCCAAACCCTGGAAAAGCCAGCAGTGGATCAGGGAGAGGCACTTCGAGATTTGTTAGGTGGGATTGAAGGGGTTGGTTTTCATTGTGATTCTTGAAAAATAACTATAAAACCATGTGGAATAGATAGGGTGAATAAACAGAGTCATTTGCCCAGAGAAGAGGAATCAAGAACCAGATGATGTAGGTTTATGGTGTGATAGGAAAGATTAAATGGAAACCTGAGAGGAAACATTTTCCACACAAAGGGTGGTGGATATATGGAACGAGCTGCCAGAGCAGGTAACTGAGGCAGATAGTATAGTAACATATAAAATACTTTTGGGCAGATACATGGATAGGAAAGGTTTAGATGCATATGGATCAAACAAGGGCATGGGGACAGGTCGGGCATCTTGGTCGGCCTGGGCAAGTTAAACCAAAGGTCCAGTTTCCATGCTGTATGACTCTATGACCAAGTACTTCTACTCCATAAAGGAATGTGGAAAAAATAACTGTTTGGGCCATTTTGTATTTCAGTCAGATCCAGATCTCTCGCACAGCAGGGAAAGCAACAAAACCTTTGTGTTCAAACAACATTTTTGTCAGGATTTGTTGTTTACACCGTGCCCTAATCTTCTTATTTAAACGTGGAATTCTACAAATTTCGGATAATGGCATAGAATCAGAAGATTGTAATTGAGGTTTATGGCAACTTATTGTAACCTAATTAAGGTATGTTAATATCAGGTCAATGTGATAGGTGATTAACATAGAACATCATTATTTACTGTCATGTTCCTCTTGATCAATAGGATGAAAATCAGGCATAATTATTCAAATTATATTCAGTACATATTCGTCCCATTAAATAAATTAAGACCTCTAGTAAAGTAATATCATATTTGAGCTTTAAGAATATTAAACATGTCTAGGCTTCAATGTCTCCTTCATATTCATTGGCATAGAGAGGCAAGAAATTAATAGAGATAATGATCAGAAACAAACAAACATATTTAATACATGATAAGATTAAGGAAGTAGAAGGTTCAGTATGAAGGTCATAATACGTTTTTTTATCCCGTTTGTTTCCTAATGAATGAGTAACAATATGAAAATCACTATAAAACTTATGTTGGATGACAGAAAAAACACATTCCTGGGCGGTGAAGCCCACAGCCCACATGAAACCTTTGCTAATATTTTTATTTTGCATTTTTACCAAATACATTAAGACTGAAATGTCACTTAACCATTTCGGTTTTCTTTTCAGCACTTGCCAGCACAACAGGGTATTTATTACGCAACAAGGCTCAGGTGAGGGAAGAAACATTTCTGCAGAAAGTGGTGGTTCTCCAAAACTTTGACAACACACCTGTCCTCTGACCAGCTCTGATGCCTCACATTCAAAATAATTTGCACATTCCTCCCAGCTGGTATTGCCATAATAGTGGTTGACTACCGCTTCTTCAGTCGTCAATATAAGCAAAGATCTAGAACTAAAGGAAAGAGCCATAAAAAGCACAAAGGTAGAAGGAAATAAGGATTTTTCTGCCAATTTTCTCTTCCCCTCTCTAACTCTCGAATCTTGTGTTAACTCCTGCTGTCTCTCCTCCAACTAGCAACCTCAACCAATAAAATTAGCTGCAAAGTGCCTGGAAAAGGGAAGTGAAGTGAAAGATCAGGAGGAACTTTTCATATAACTTCTCAAGTTTAGTTTCTGCCTTGAGGAATAAGCTGCCATCATGTGCTTGGAATGCAGAACATGTACATTATTGCTAAAACCAGGTTAATGACAATAATGGGGCAAATTTCGTCGGACTCAGTCTCCAAAGCCTGCTGGATCTCCCAGTTGCTAACCATTTTAACTCCCCTTCCCAATCCCACACTGACCTTTCTGTCCTGGGCCCAGAGACAGGTCACACGCAAACTGGAGGAACAGCACCTCATATTCCGTTTGAGTATCTTATAACCCAACGGTATGAACACTGACCTCTCTAATTTTAGGTAACCTCTGACAAACTCTGACCCCCTTACTCTCCCCCACCTTCCCTCCACCATGCCCAACCTGAACTCCCACCCATTTCTCTCTCCCCTCCCCTCCCCCCACCAACCTTCACCCCTGCCAATTTCTTCTCTCTGGCTTTAGAATGCGCAATGCTTCAAACTTGTCACACCTTCTTCCCTTTTTGTCTCTGGCCTTCATTCCAAACATTTGCCTATCAACCCCCCTCCCCCCTATGTTGGCCCATTACCTGCTAGGCTTTGTCCTGTTTCCCCCTTTTCCAGCTTTCTTTACACCCCTCCCCCCCTCCCCATAATCAGTCTGAAGAAGCATCTCGACCCGAAATATAATCTATCCATGTTCTCTAGGGATGCTGCCTAACCCAAGTTACTTCAGCACTTTGTGTCCTTCTGTATATTGACCGCTACAGTTCATGAGCAGTTCTACAATAACCTCCTAAGAAGGTGTCTCCCAAAACTACATGCTACGTGATTTTGCAATTTGAAGACAATCTTGCCTATTGCTTTTCAAGTAGTTATCTAGATAATTTTTTTAAACTGTTTAGGTTAACACTTGATTTCTGCTTGCCTTTTTAATATATTTTCCAAGTTATATTACCTTCTCTAACTAGTGGACATCCAAATGTTTTGTTTAGTTTGTTGTCCCGTGTACCGAGTCAGTGAAAAGCTTTTGTTGCGTGCTAGCCAGTCAGCGGAAAGACAATACATGATTACAGTCGAGCCATTCAGTGTACTGACACATGATAAGGGAATAGCGTTTAGTGCAAGATAAAGCCAGTAAAGTCCGATCAAAGATAGTCCGAAGGTCTCCAAATGACGTGGATAATAGTTCAGGACTGCTCTCTGGTTGCGATATCCGACACTACTTAATATTCTGCCAATTATCATTTATTCCCTTGCTTTCAAGCAGTCAATCTCATCTCTCCAGAATGAATTTCATACGCCACCTTTGTGCACAGCCAACCAATAACCAACCCATGCTGCTTGGCGCTATTTTCCTTGCTATCAAAACACTTATTAGATTTTTGTCTGGGTTCTTGTAATCTTCCTGATGTATTTATAAAACATTTGAGAGATTTTCTTTAGTTTTGCCACCCATATTTTTTTCCTTCACTCTTTTTGCCTTCCCAATTTCAATTTTACCCTTGCACCTTCTTACATATCTTGAGACTTTCTGCAAAATTCTCAGTACCTTGTGGTCTTCCTTGTTTTATTTAGCTATGTTCCTGAACATCCATACGCTCAAGCTGACCACCTCCCTTAGTTGATATCCTCTATATCTTCTCAATCAGCAGTAACCATGCATATTTCATCAATAAATTACCCTGCAGTTTCCATACTGGCCCGAGTCAGGCAGGAAAGTGAGCCACTATCTGGCTCAGCATCATCTTCAGTGCCCGCTGATTCATCAACCAGGCCCCATGCCTGGTTAAGTTGCTAAGAAGGAGGGATGACTGATGGAGATTGCTTACCATCAATCACCCATTCATACTAGTTCTATGATATTCCACTTTCACATCCACACCTTACACACTAGGGCCAATCAACCTACAAACCCAAGCATCTTTGGGATATGGGAGGAAACCCATGTAGGAGTGGCGTGTAAATATGGCGGTGCGTTCATTGGCACATGGACTCCGAAGGACACTGATCAGTAAACCTCTTGCAGGGTCCTTGGGACATCACGTGTAATTGAGCTCTGTGGCCACCTATTTCAGTGCTTCTCTATTACTGATTAGAACTTTCCGGAGAACCTAAAGGTTTAGGATATGTCCAGTTACCCCCCGCACCCATAAGGTCAAAAGGAATATGAATAGAATTAGACCATTCGGCCCATCGAGTCTACTCCGCCATTCAATTATGGCTGATCTATCTCTCCCTCCTAACCCCATTCTTCTGCCTTCTCCCTTTAACCTCTGACACCCGCACTAATCAAGAATCTATCTATCTCTGCCTTTAAAATATCCACTGACTTGGCCTCCACGGCCTTCTGTGGCAAAGAATTCCATAGATTCATCACTCTCTGGCTCAAGGGTTCCCAACCTGGGGTAAATTTCACCGACCCAGGGGGTAAATTTGTTGATTCTGGATGTGTACATATTTGTTCTCATTGACTGACTGTGTTTGGTTCTGGTATACCGGTATCTGGTCATCATTAGTTGTTCATAAATAAGTGAAATAACATTGTTATGTGCTATTAAAAATTGCCAGAGGTAAAGGGGACGAAAAAGCTTGGGAACCCCTGGTCTGCCAAAAGACCACAGATTCACTACCCTCTGACTCACCCACCCTTTTGTACAGAATATTAGATTCATCATTGGTTTAACAGAGCACCTTCCCCCAGGTTTATATTAGCATCATACTGTATTATTTCTACCAGTGGTTGAAGTCAATATTCACCTCTTTAGATTTTGCAGTCAGTCTCATGATATGGATTAGTACAGGTTAGTTATGAACTGTCGTTGCCTTCAAAGACATTAGTGGTGCAAAGCTGCAGTCTTTTCTATCCATGCCACAGCCTAATCTCACTGTCATCCTCTCAACCTGTTGCTTACTGAGAAACTGACAAAAGCATTGGCAGAATGGGAAAATGGAACAGATAAGGGACCAGATTGCTGGCTTTTTATTTCATAAGCGTTATGTGGCGCAATAAAGTCAAAGCAATTGTTAGAAAGACCATGTTATAAAGAGCAATGCAAGTAACTATTTATTCTTTCAGCTTTGTTTTATAAATCCTGCTCAAAATTCTCTGAGAGTTGTACTGTATAACACAAGTTGTATTTAGATGGCACTTCCAAGTTAAACACATGTGGAACAGCAGCTGTCAATACAATCTTCATCATAACACATTCTAATATTTAGAGTCTGCAAAACACTCCAGAGAACCATTTATTTGGTTTTACTATTTCCAGTAAATCATACCAGACTTTTCCTCTCAACGAAGGCAGACCTTTTATCTTTAGAGCAATGAGATATGGAAACATTCTTTTGGTTAGATGAAAGACAACGTTTATAATGGAATACAATATTAAATATTAATTAAAACAAAATACAAACTATAGAAATTCAATGACCCATATTGATCATTAAAATTGGAAATAATTCATCAAGGCACCTATTACCACTCATATATATTCTTGCACCTTGCAAGCATGAGAAATTATCTGCATTGGCATTTGTTCTATTAGGAGCTGCTCTGGGACATTATAAGAGGAAGCGGCTGGTTTAAAATATGTTAATGTAAAGTTGGCTACAATCAAAGTTGAACAGTGGTAGACACAAAATGCTGGAGTAACTCAGCGAGACAGGCAGCATCTCTGGATAGAAGGAATGGGTGACAACTCGAGTTGAGACCCTTCTGCGGACCGAAGAAGGGTCTCGGCACGAAACGTCACCCATTCCTTCTCTCCAGAGATGCTGCCTGTCTCGCTGAGTTACTCCAGCATTTTGTATCTATCTTTGGTATAAACTAGCATCCTTGTAGTTCCTTGAACAGTGGAAGGAAGGGTGGAAAAGAGGAGGAAATTGTGATCTTTCAGTGAACAGAGATGCCAATTTAAAGAAGAATGAAAGTTGCCAATATTTCTTAAAGATTTTTTATAATACACTGTACTTCCAAAATTCTACCTGTCTCAACTACATCCTCTGGCAGAGCAGGTAAGCATTTAGCAGATGTAAAGCCATGAGTTAAAACCAGTATTTACCATGCTCAATCCAGACATGAGCAAACATGAATGTTCACTGAGAAATGTTGACAAAATAAAAGCAAATTATTATTTTTCTCCTTTTGGACAAAAACGATTTGAATACTGCACACATTGAGCCTTGCTGCCTTACGCCATAACACTGATTTTGAATATTTTTTGTACAATAATCCAAATATCAGGTGATTATGCATCTTTGGCAGGTCCAAGCTCCCCCTTCAGCCTGTCAACACTGCAGGGGCTGACATTGAGGTGGTGCAGACATATAAATACCTTGGAGTGCACCTTGATAACAAACTGGACTGGTCTGTCAACTCTGATTCCCTCTATAAAAAAGGCCAGAGCAGACTCTTTTTCCTCAGAAGGCTCAAATCCTTCAATGTGTGTAATGAGATGCTGCACATGTTTTACAACACTGTGGTTGCAAGCGTTATTTTCTACGCTGTTGTCTGCTGGGGCAACAGCATTAGTGCAAAAAACAACAAGAAGCTGGACAAACTGGTTAAACGAGCTAGCTCAGTGCTGGAGGGGAGAGTAGACTCTGGGATGGATGTGCTTGAGAGGCGTATGAGGCACAAGGTGCAGGCCATCCTGAAAAACCCCGGGCATCCCCTCCATGTAATTCTTGAGAGTCAAAAGAGCACTCGGAACAACAACCGGCTCCTCTCCCTGCCCTGTAGAACGGAGCGGTTCAGGAGATCCTTCACCCCTGCAGCCATTAGATTTTATAATTCGGACCGCTAGGCTGTAGGGGGATGCATTTTGCAATTTTTAATTTTTAATTGTTAATTATTGGTCTTTTTAAGTATTTATTGCTCTCAGGTAGTGTCCACATTGTATTCTCTGTATTTTCTGTCTGCGTTCGTTTTGAATCTGTGGGTTTGTTGGTTGGGGGCTTCTGGACATCTGAATTTCCCTGAGGGGATCAATAAAGTATTTATTATTATTATTATTATTATTATTATTATATCTTTTCCAAAAGGGGATCTGGTTTAATGTCAGACAATAGTTAACCATTTTCAGCATAGATGAATGTGTGCTAAAAATATCAGTTTATCTAACAGCTGCTCTGATGCAATGTAAAAATCCGTGCATCAAAGTAAAACAGGGGCAGAGGCGGCAGAAACGATGGACAAATAAGTGGTCGATTAGCTGCAAACACCACAGTCAGCTGGAGTTCGCATTTATATTATACCATTAGGAGGTCGATCATAAAATGACACATCCTGTAATTCCTGTTAACCCACTTAAAAGTGGTATAGATGTTAAAAATAGCAGACAGGAAGCAAAAAACACAAATAGTTCTATGTCAGTAAAAGAGTGGCAGTTCTGGTAATAGATGATTAGTCGAAATACTTCAAACATCGTGACACAACCTTCTTATGATACAATGGTGCAGATGAGCCAAATTGACTCACAAGATTCATTGCAAGTGCTCTGACAGCAATAGCCTATATAACTAGAGTTTTAGAACCGCATCAGTTAAGAAATTTGGTGCATCAATTGCTGGCGTCAGGGCGGTAGAATTGCTGCCTTAAAGGGCCAGACACCTGAGTTCCATCCTGACTATGGAAAATAACTGCAAGGGTTTACTGCTCCGGTTTCCTCCATCACACCAAAGACTCATAGGTTTGGAGGTTAATTGGCTTCTGTAAATTGTCCCTAGTGGGCTGAAGGGCGTGCTTCGGCGTTGTATTTCTAAAGTCTACAGTCAGGAAGGAAAAGTGCCTCAAAACTGATGAGAAAATGCTTTCGTCAGCTATATATTCAATTTCCCTGATTAACATACCAACGGCTCAATAATTCTGTTGCAGTTAACATCATTTCAGGCAAGGGTAACAATAAATAAGATTGGTCTAGGAATGGGCTAAGGTTGGTGGTCATTTCACTGTTCAATGAAATCCTGGCTAATCTGCAGCTCCAGTAACTACACTACATTAAATTTCCATCATTTCCAATTCTCACAGCAAGAATGTATTAATCGCACGTTGTTCCATTTGAGAGCTGGACTTCCAAATTTCTACAACCTTTTCACAATCACTCTGCTGCGATTTTCAGATTTATGTTTCCCAACTTGTCATCTCCTGTTCCCACCAACAATCAGCAGAAATTATCTCCCCAAAGGCTCCACCAGCTTCTTCACATTTTGAAATCTTCAAATTCTCCAGGAAACAACCTGTTTACATCAGGACCTTTCCTCAGAGTTGGAAGAAGTGACCCAGTCTGAAACATCACCTGTCCATGTTCTCCAGAGATGCTGCCTGACCTGATGAGTTGCTCCTGCACTTCATGTTATTCCTCAAGATTCCGTCATCTGCAGTTCATTGCATCTCTCTAGTTTATATAATTCCTCCAATATTACCTTTGAGATTCCATGCAACATTCTGGCAAACCCATGCTGCACTCTAGCGTGGATGATACATGTTGAGGATGGAGTCTAATATTCACAAGGTTCTCCACTTCTTCATTACCTATTTCAACATGTTTTCTTTTCTATTTGATTTGCCATTGTTATGGGTATAGTTTATCGATCAAGTTGTCTTTTCCAAGCCTGCTGCCACACCCTAACCAGGTTAGAGTCATTTCTGAAAAACCTTCAAGTCCTAATCAAAAAAGCAACTCAGAAACCACACCCCTCCCTTCTTAAAATTCTGAAACCTTCATACGACTATTTATTTTCCTTCGGTTTCTGTTAAATTAAATGTTCATTGAACAAACTTGTGAATTTCTTTCGATGAATTTCTCATGGTTCAATTGTAAAAATGATGAGCTTTATTTGAAAGCTACTTAAGAGTAAACTAAACCCCATTGAGGCTGTTAAAATCAACGAACCATTCAGCCATTAGGTAGTTAACTTTGCTGTTTTTATTTTAACAACTGTGTAATAATTTTAGAGATTATTTTATATTCCCATGCAAATTCAAAAACCTGCTCAGAACCTCATAAATGTTATTATCCAAAACTACTTTACATAGAATCATAGAAAATAGGTACAGGAGTAGGCCATTCGGCCCTTCGAGCCTGCACCGCCATTCAATATGATCATGGCTGATCATCTAACTCAGTATCCTGTACCTGTCTTCTCTCCATACCCCCTGATCCCTTTAGCCACAAGGGCCACATCTAACTTCCTCTTAAATATAGCCATTAAACTCCCTCTTAATTATTGCACCTACAAAGAAATGTTCTTGTTTAAACAGGTTTATTAAATCAAGCTATGCAACATGTTAAAAGATGATTATAATGTGTTAGCCATACTACATAAATAATCATGTTTCTTGTTTAGTGGCTTGATCAACAATGCAGAATGTCTTCAAAGTCAAAAGCAAATGAGAACTAATTAAAGAAAATGGAGATCATTGTTCACTGCCAACCCAAGTGAGAAAGCAATTTTCTTTTACAGTTCCAGAATAAATTAAGTTTTAAAATGTTGTAGGACTGGTCTGTACAACTTTAGCAGAAGGTTTGTTGCTTTAGATGGGAAATCCTCCAACAATCTACGTCACAGATGCAAATAACATACCATAGAATGGGGCAAATCAAGAAGCAAAGTGACAAAGTTCATTGAAAGAGAAATATGAAGACTGATTTTTGGGCCCTGCGCCTCCACCAAAAGGTTTTTGTAGCAGGAAATCTTAAGAGGGCAAAAGTCTGAAATATGAGAGACTGTATTGTCCCAGAATTCTAAACATGGTCACTGTTTATATCGTTCACCATTGGTCGAGAATAGAAAGGTAGGAAACATTTTGTATAATATTCCTCCACCTGTTTAAGGTGGAATCTCATGTAGATAGGGTGGTAAAGAAAGCTTTTGGTATGCTAGCCTTTATAAATCAGAGCATTGAGTATAGAAGTTGGGATGTAATGTTAAAATTGTACAAGGCATTGGTGAGACCAATTCTGGAGTATGGTGTACAATTTTGGTCGCCCAATTATAGGAAGGATGTCAACAAAATAGAGAGAGTACAGAGGAGATTTACTAGAATGTTGCCTGGGTTTCAGCAACTAAGTTACAGAGAAAGGTTGAATAAGTTAGGTCTTTATTCTTTGGAGCGCAGAATGTTAAGGGGGGACTTGATAGAGGTCTTTAAAATGATGAGAGGAATAGACAGAGTTGACGTGGATAAGCTTTTCCCATTGAGAGTAGGGAAGATTCAAACAAGAGGACATGATTTGAGAATTAAGGGACAGAAGTTTAGGGGTAACATGAGGAGGAACTTCTTTACTCAGAGAGTGGTAGCTGTGTGGAATGAGCTTCCAATGGAAGTGGCGGAGGCAGGTTCGATTTTATAATTTAAAAATAAATTGGATAGGCATATGGATGGGAAAGGAATGGAGGGTTATGGTCTGAGTGCAGGTAGATGGGACTAGGGGAGAATAAGTATTCGGCACGGACTTGTAGGGCCGAGATGGCCTGTTTCCGTGCTGTAATTGTTATATGGTTATATGGTGATGTCATGAGAGTAGAAAATAAAATAACTTAATGTGATCAACAGACAAGCTAAATACAAGCGGGTGGAGCTCCTGCCTCACAGCGCCAGACAACCAGGTTCGATCTTGACCTCGGATGCTGTGTGAATTAATTTTCCATATTCTCCCTGTGACCAGGTGGGTTTCTGCAGGGCGCTCCGCTTTTCTCCCACGTCCCGAAGACGTGAGGGTTTGTAAGTTAATTGGCCTCCATAAATTGCCCCTGATGTGTAGGGAGTGGATGCAAAATTGGTATAACATAGAGCTAGTGTGAACGGGTTCTCGATGGTCAGTACTGTAAATGGATTGATTGTAATCATGTATTGTCTTTCTGCTGACTGGTCAGCACACAACAAAAAGCTTTTCACTATAGGAAGGAACTGCAGATGCAAGATAGACGCAAAATGCTGGAGTAACTCAGCGGGACAGGCAGCATCTCTGGAGAGAAGAAATGGGTGACGTTTCGGGTCGAGACCATTCTTGAGAATGAAGAAAGGTCTCGACCTGAAACGCCACCCATTCCTTCTCTCCAGAGATGCTGCCTGTCCCATTGATTTACTCTAGCATTTTGTGTCTAGCTTTTCACTGTACCTCGGTACACGTGATAATAAACTAAACTGAACTGAATTGAACAGCATGGACTTAGCATGCCCCAAAGAGTCTGTTTCCATGCTGTATCTTTCAATCTATCAACTACATTTAATCATTTCACTCTGCGCCAAGTTACTGCAAGTCTTGGTTCAGTGATGGCACTCTTACACAACTTGGATGGTTGTGGTTCAGGCCACACTCCTGAGACCAGTGTATAATCTAAACTGACAGGTCAGAGTAGTAGTGAGGGAAGGCAGCTTTGTTTCAGAAGAGATGTCAAACACCTTCCCTCTCAAAAAGGCATATAAAAGACCCTGTAATAACATGTGAAGATCAGAGTTCTCTCTAAGGTAGACAAAAGTGCTGGAAAAACTCAGCGGGTGCAGCAGTATCTATGGAGCGAAGGTAATAGGCAACGTTTCGGGCCGAAACCCGAAGCACCCGCTGAATTTCTCCAGCACTTTTGGCTACCTTCGATTTTCCAGCATCTGCAGTTCCTTCTTAAACAGATTTCTCTCTAACATCTCCCAATCAGCGTAGCTAACTTCTTATCTCAGTGTTGTTTGTGGACTTCCCTGCCACATTTCATTACAACAGTAATAGTTATTCACAGGTACTGTGCAGACTGAAGTGTTTGGATTATGCCGAAGATGTGTAAGGTGCAATATAAAATACACTCCCATCTCTTTTCTTCTACTGAAGCCAGAGGGAAATTGTCCCTTCAAAAGACCCAAATGCATCAACGTAAACTGGACTTGCACAGATGGTGTGATTCAATAAACACATCAAATCGATGCAAATTTCCTCAATACCTAATTTCCATTAATTATTTGCAAAATGAAGGCAAATGTGTCTTGTCACCGACCACTGTAAGCTATTAACTGTCTTTAACAAACCTCTTGAAAAAACACATGAGAAATTTGAAACATAAATGAGCACGATAATAAATGAAGTGTATTGTAAGCTTGAACACAACTGATTATTGAAGTCATTTGGTCACAACAAGGAAAAAGGGGCTGTGTTCTGAGCTACATTACCTGAACATTGAGCAGCTCTTCACATTTCTGCATTTGTTTTTCTATGGCTGATTGAAGGCATGTTCTGCTGGTTTCTTGCTGCTGCAGTACAGCAGACTTTGTTAATGCCTTGAACAAAGAACAAGCCAAGTTAAACAGCATCTGAATACACCAAACTGTTTTCCAATTTAAGTCAACTTAAAATTAAAATTAAATTACAATTAAATTCACATCTTTCTGAAATGATCACTATACTTATGGTTTACTTGAATTATAAAAAGTCAACATGAAGTAACAAAATTCAGTCTAATATAAATGGATACTTCTGCATTCCTAGTATCTCAGTCAGCATTCCCGTTGCAAAGACTGCACCTCCTGCAAATCCAGACACATCGCAGGCAGCTGGGAAGGTACTGGGTTCACTTGACTAAAGTGGGCTCGATTTAGTGAACTTAAAACGGACCACACAGAATGCAGGCAAATGAAACATGCTGAAGAAAGAACCACCAGACATATTTCTCTAACTGACAAATACCACATCCTCTACACATTAAACCTGCATGCTGTGAAATCCCATGGGCCAACGTGATGTTAAAAACGTCAAGTAAAAGCAGATGGAAATTCTGAGAAGTGGAGCATGAAAGGCAATGAGGCTGACACCCCGCTGCGTGGGTGTAGCCGAGCAAGTAGACTATCCCAAGCAGATCCACTCCCTGACTCCGACTTTAGGGGGGAAAAAAGACAGATGCACCACAACTGTACCGAAGCTCAGAAAATACTTCATCATGCAAGGATACAGTTCTGAAGGATGTAACACCTCTCACCCATTCCCTGCAGTGTTTAATACCTTTACTTCGTGAAGTATGATCTTTAATTTTAAGATTTGATAAGTTGGTGCTATTTCACCTTGTAGATATCTCACATTTCTTTCTGTCACGGGTACATCAATCACAAAATACCTGAAAACTGAAACTAAATCCCAAATTTCAGGGATTGCATAGAATGATGACAGTGTTGATTGACAAGAACCAGGAAATAATAACTGGAAGCATCTTTTTGTACCATTCATATGAAATCATATCAGATTTGTGCACATTAAAATGCAAGGCAGATTCATCATTTAAAAGTAATTTTGCAAAAACTAAATCGTAGAAACGTAGAGAATGGGAAGGCAAGAGGGACATTCTGACCTTTGCCTTTACCATGCCATTCAATATAGCTGATTAGCTATTCCAATACCACAGGCCCAATTGCACCCCAAACCCCTTAATACCCATTGCATTCATCTCCTTCTTAATTGTATCCAGTGACAGGGCCACTGAAGTCTTCTATGATAGCAAAATCCAGACACTCGCCACTCTCTGATTGGAGAAATCTTTCTTTAGTTCAGTCCTAAACCTCTTTTACTGTAAACTAAGACTATATATAACCCCACATCCTAAACACCGCAGTAAGGGGAAATAATGCCCACGTCTCCAACCTGCCCAGCTCTTTCAGAATTATGTTTCAATTAGATCCCATCTCATATCTCCAAACTCTGGTGAATATAGCAACATAGAAACATATAAAATAGGTGCAGGAGGCGGCCATTTGACCCTTCGAGCCTGCACCGCCATTCACTGCCGAAAGAACGTAAGGATTTCGGACCCTAGCCCTTACCTCGGTGATTATGAAATCTCTAGAAAAAATTTAGCTCCGACATTTCATCAGTACAACAAACAATAAACTCGATTAATATCAATTTGCCTATACGCAGGGCTGTGGCACGGAAGATGCTGTTGCCTTCTTAGTTCATATTATTTCTAAACATTTAGACAAACCCAACACCTATTCAAGAGCCCTCTTTCTAGATTTTTCATCAGCTTTCAACACGATACAAGCAGACATCTTGGTGTCAAAAATGGTGCAGCAGGAACTGAATCCCTATCTGATTCATTGGTATGATTCCTTTCTCACTAACAGAGTACAGACTGTAAAGGTGAATAAAACCCTTTCATCTGCCATCACAACCAATGTCGGGGCCCCCCAGGGTTGTGTGAGTTCAGCCATGCAGTTTACCTTTTATACTGATGATTGTCATACAGATACACTGAATCAATATATTCTAAAGTACTCAGATGATACAGTTCTATAATCTCTGTTAAGTAACTCAGACAACCCTGGACTGCACCAACTCGGCGTGAACAAACTGGTCGAGTGGACTGATAATAATGGCCTTGAGATTAACACAAAGAAAACGGAAGAGATTGTATTTGGTTCACCATCTGACTCTCATAAAGTTTCTCTTATTATCCATTATGAAAAAATCAAGCAGGTAGTTTCATTTAAATACTTGGGGGTAACGATAGACCATCAGTTATCATGGAATGACCACATTGATAAGATTTGCAATAAGACAAAACAAAGAATCTGGTTTCTCCACCGACTTAGATCTTTCGGAGCAAGTAGACAAATCCTTTTATTATTTTTTACCGCTGTGATAATTTGTGTTTTACAGTATTGTAACATTGCATGGTACAAGAGTTTGTCTGCTACTTCAAAATCAAAACTGCTCTATTTCCTTCGCTCCATAGATGCTGCTGCACCCGCTGAGTTTCCCCAGCAATTTTGTGTACCAACAATTACAAATCTGCTCAAAGATTGTAGGTCAACCACTTCAGAAATTGTATGAATCATCCTACCATAAAAACATACTAAGGATGACCAACAACATTTCTTCTGACCCCAACCACGTTCTGAACAGTGAGTACAATATGTTACCATCAAACCAGAGATATAGGGTTCCAAAATTTAATAAGGTTAGACTGAAGCATTCTTTTGTGCACCAGTCAATCTCAAACTAAATACGCTGCTTAATCCCAGATCAAATGCATGCTGATGGGCCTCACATGTTGTCTTCTGTTATTATAATGTTGAATATATGTATTTTTGGGTCCTGTCTTGATGTCTTAATGCTTGTCTTCTCTCATCTCTTTTGTCTTTTCTGTGATCCTGTAAATGGAGCTGCTACGGTGCAAAACAAATTTCAGACTTGCTCCGACAATAAAGTAATATTGTGTCGTATCGTATTGTATCATGGCTGATCATTCACAATCAGTGGCCCGTACCTGCCTTCCCCATATCCCTTGATTCCGCTAGCCCATAGAGCTCTATTTAACTCTCTCTTGTAAATTCATCCAGTGAATTGGCCTCTACTGCCTTCTGTGGCAGAGAATTCCACAAAATCACAACTCTCTGGGTGAACAAGTTTTTTCTCATCTCAGTTTTAAATGGCCTCCCCTTTGTTCTTAGACTGTGGCACCTGGTTCTGGCCTCTGGTTCCTTCTGGAATATAAACTCAATTGATTTAATCTCTACTTATAAAGCATTCTGATGAATCTTTATTGTATATCCTTTATGGCAAGTAGACCAAAACTCCAATAATCCAGCATATTTGGGACTTGGTTTCTAAAATTTGTAGATTTTCCAGACAATTGAATGTTATTTCTATTATCACCCCCAACACACATTTAATGCACTTTATTTGAACACATTATATGCTATAACATTAGCTGCATACATCATTCAGTCCCTGCTTGATATCACCACTGCTCCATGGAGATCTATAGACAACTCCTACAAATGCCTTTGTCCTTTTGCGGCTCTTAGTTTTACCAAGGCTAATTTCATGTTTGGATCTAAAATCCTTTATCACTTTGGTACTGACCTCGTCCCTTAATAGAAACATAGAAAATAGGTGCAGGAGTAGGCCATTCGGCCCTTCGAGCCTGCACCGCCATTCAATATGATCATGGCTGATCATCCAACTCAGTATCCTGTACCTGCCTTCTCTCCGTACCCCCTGATCCCTTTAGCCACAAGGGCCACATCTAACTCCCTCTTAAATATAGCCAATGAACTGGCCTCAACTACCTTCTGTGGCAGAGAATTCCAGAGATTCACCACTCACTGTGTGAAAAATGTTTTCCTCATCTCGGTCCTAAAAGATTTCCCCCTTATCCTTAAACTGTGACCCCTTGTTCTGGACTTCCCCAACAACGGGAACAATCTTCCTGCATCTAGCCTGTCCAACCCCTTAAGAATTTTGTAAGTTTCTATAAGATCCCCCCTCAATCTTCTAAATTTTAGAAGCCGAGTCTATCCAGTCTTTCTTCATATGAAAGTCCTGACATCCCAGGAATCAGTCTGGTGAACCTTCTCTGTACTCCCTCTAGATAAATAGATAGATAGATAGATAGATAGATAGATAGATAGATAGATAGATAGATAGATAGACAGATAGATAGATAGATAGCCTTTATTGTCATTCAGACCGAAGTCTGAACGACATTTCAGCAGTCATACATACAATACAATAAAAACAACAATAAACACATATTAACATCCACCACAGTGAGTCCACCCAGCATCTCCTCACTGTGATGGAGGCAAAAGTCTTAGGTCTGCAGTCTCTTTCCTCCTCTTCTCCATCTGCGCTGAGGCGATACCCCCTATGGCACTCTATGGCACATACTGACAATGCCACAGCCCTTCCTTTTCCCTTTGCCTGTTCTTCTTCAATATCAAATAGCCGTGCTTATTTAAACCCAAAACATCACCTATCCAAGTCCTCCAGAGTTGCCCTCCAGGACTAAATCGGGAGCAGCTGTTATCAGGCAAGTCCACATCTGAATGTGGAAGTAGTTTAAAAAGCAACTGATCAGAGTTCAGGACAAGCATATTCTGGTAAGAAGGAGGGACAAAGATGTCAAGGTAAGGGAAACATTGGATGGCGAGAGAGGTTATCAATTTGGTCAAAAAGAGAAAAGCAAGGAAAAATGTTCCCCATGTTGGGCGAGTCCAGAACCAGGGGCCACAGTCTTAGAATAAAGGGGAGGTCATTTAACACTGAGGTGAGAAAAAACTTTTTCACCCAGTGAGTTGTGAATTTATGGAATTCCCTGCCACAGAGGGCAGTGGAGGCCAAGTCACTGGATGGATTTAAGAGAGTTAGGGATGGAGCTCTAGGGGCTTGTGGAGTCGAGGGATATGGGGAGAAGGCAGGCACGGGTTATTGATTGGAGACGATCAGCCATGATCACAATGAATGGCGGTGCTGGCTCGAAGGGCCATTTAGGCAAGGGAGGATATTTAGCTCAATAGTCATTCCACAACCTCCTGCCAACTGCTGCATTTCCAGGATTTTTTGCAGCTGATGTCAGATGATAAATGTGTCTGCATAATTGAGAGATGGTGCATGATCATTTTCCACCATTATTACCATAGTAATGGACTCAAATTCTGTAGGGTCTTAAGTCCCAGTTTGGAGTTACTATTTTTCAAGAAAGTGAGACAATTTAATCCCCAAACTGATTCTACAGAATAGTTGGTCTAGTCTTGCAGGCTAGAAACCTACTAAGAATATTTTCCAAACACCTCACTTTTCTCCACAACCACAAGGACAAATGTCCATTGAGGAACTGAACAAAATTAGGTCCATTTGGTTGGCACACAAAAATTCACCAGCATCAACTAAAAGGTTAGATTGCTTTGAATGTTATTATTCCTAACCTTGATGATTCATTACATTGCAACTTTAAATTAGTGCTACAAAAATCTCACTAAAAATTAAAAGGGTTATTAGGAAGAACTCTAAATTGTGCCTTATATTTCAAAGGGAAAGGACATCTGCTTAAACATGTACAGTCTCTGCAAGGTTCACATTCAACAGGATTAGAACTAAAGTTTTACTTATAAGGATAAAATAAAAATTAAACCAATATAAAGTATTGAGAAAGGTCAAAATCCAGATTGCAGTACATACCATGTTTGAAACACGAGTATAAAGTCTATATAAACCAAAATGTAGTAACATATGAAACGGAAGAGTCAGGACAGAATGTAGAATATAGTACATTAAGAAGATTGCTGACCAGAGTTGTACCGGCAAATAAAGTCCGATTAAAAATATTGATCAGACCAACATATGGCTAAAAATTATCAATCCAACATGGTCTTCCTTTGGTGTTTTGATGGAAATGAACATAGACTCCTCGAGTCGTGGAATCATACAGCATGGAAACATGCCACATCTACACGAGTCCCAGCCTGCTCCTGTTTTGTCTGTCTGTCTGTCTGTCTGTCTGTCTGTCTGTCTATCTATCTACCTATCCATAACTAAAACTCTGATCTTCCAGTTTGCGCGTTTTTTCTATTTGCGCAAAAACGGTACGCGATAGCTCCTGTGCTGCGAGTGCACCAAGTTTCGTTCCAATTGGTGGCATAATGTAAAAGTTAGCAAGGTTTAAAAATCTTAAAAACCGCGCGTGCGCAGATCGATCTCCACTCCTGCCATTCAGCACCGCGCTGATTGGTCTCTTCTCCTGTCACTCCGCGGGACGACACGCCCTTTCCTGCGCCATCGCGTCTTTACTGGAGCTGAGGGACGCTCTTGATGGCCGGCGGAGGTCTCCAACACTCCAATTTTAGGAGTGACCGGAAGCATCCCAGCCCGGAGTCGGAGTTGTCGCCAAACGGAGAGCGGAGACTCTGATCCTGGAGGAGGAGAACGACCAGCGACCTGCGCCCTCTGAGAGTCCACATCGCTCCTCCAGCCCCTTCCCCTCTGGTCCCTCTCACTGGCTCCTGCCACTCTCCCCCTTGATACCCCCATCTCCCCATGTCTCTTCCCGTCTTTTCTCCGAGCTCTCTCCCCCCACAACCTTCCCGCCCACACACCCCCATACCCCTCCCCCCCCACAGCCCACCCCACCCCACACCTCTCCTCCACAACCCCCCCCCACCCACACACCCCTCCCCCCAACCCCCCCCATCCACACCCATCCCCCCCCAACCCCCATACCCCTCCCCCCCACAAACCCTACCCCAACCCCCCCCCATCCACACCCCTCCCCCCCACAACCCCCCACCCTTCCCCCCCACAACTCCCCCTGCCCACCCCGTCCACACAAGCCACCCTCCCACACATCCCCCCGCCCTCACACCCTCCTCCCACACAATCCCCCTGCCCACACACCCCTCCCCCCTGCACACACACCCCTCCTCCCCGCGCGTACACAACCATACCCATCACGGCCCACATTACAATCTCCCCTCCCACACACCCCCCCCCCCCGCCACACTCCCGACTTCCCTCCCCTCCCACACATGAAGAGGAGGGGGAGGGAGTGCTGGGGGATGAGGGGAAATGAGCCGTTGCCTGTTAGGGGCTATGGGTGAGTGGTGGAATATTTCATTGGGGGAACGGGTGAGTGGTGTGATATTGCATTGGAGGAACGGGTGAGTGGTGGATAATTGCGTTGGGGAATGGGTTGGGTTGGGATGAATGGGACCATGCCTCCCGTGTGACTGGAACCCAGCCGGTCCCACTTAGTCTAGTATCCCTCTAAACCTATCCAAACGACTTTTAAATGTTGTTATAGTACCTGCCTCAAATATCTCCTTCGGCAGTTCGTTCCATATACCCACTGTGTGAATAAGTTACCCCTCAACTTCTTATTAAATGTTGCCCTTCTCACCTTAACCCTCTATCCTCTGTTTCATGATTCACCTACCCTGGAGAAAAAAGATTCAGGGCATTGGCCCCCATCTATTCTCCTCGTGATTTTATACATCTCAATAAGACATAAATTGATCAGAGATAACATCAATCCAAGGTATAAGGCCAACATATAGAACACGTGAAGATTCAACCATACATTGAATTTCAAGTTAACATACGCACAGATGATCCATAATAAACTATCCTAGAAAACTGAAAACAGCAAATATGAAATAAAATCAACAGGAAAAGAATCGCCTGAACAATGATTGGAACAACACACAATGGTTGATCTCTCCCACCCGGTGCTACATTTTAATTCTTAAATCTATCTTCAATTTCCTCCAGACCACATTATTACACAGACCTTACTGTATCTTTACTTTCAGAATTCTTGTTCGTTTGTTTATTTTTCATATTCTTTAGATAATACTGAAATTATAATATAGATTTTTTAAATTGTAGGCAGCAAAACTAATTATTTACTAAAAAAAAACATAAATTACTACTTAGAAATAAAAATACAACAAACATGATCTTTGCACAGGAGCACACTTACTTAGTTGATCATGAGATCTTACAATGCTGAACAACATAGTAAAGATTAATAATATTTTCAGAATAGATTTAGGATATTTCAATTTTTTTTTCAGAATTCAGTAATGAGTACTGCATTCCATTAACTCTCATGAAACCATACCAAAAAGTGCAGGAAGCAGTAACAAAGAGCTTTAAAGGTGATCTATAAATTGAATCGTCTGGAAGAGACACAACATTTCTTCATAAATTGACAGCAACTTATCAATGTCTCAGGAAGATGCAAAGGCAGATTTTATTCTCTGTACTACCTTTAAGAGGTGGTTCAAAATTAGCTTAGTAACTGACCAATCTGTCCAATGCAACCACCAATATTGACATGGGCAAGAGACCTCGTTATTACTTGTCCAACCAAACTGGCAACCCCACTCAGTGGTTAGTGCAGTAAATGTGAGCTCCCAACTATGCAGAGAAAATGCTTTTAAGACTAAAGTTGGTCATTTGTGGCAAAAATAAATAGAAATTTAACATCGCTTAGTTCCAAATTAAACGTATCCAAATTAAGTTTGTTGATCATCCAATAATCATTGCTGATAACTGTCTATTTCAACCAACACCAAAATGTTTGCCAATGAACAAAGACAAGGTAACTAATGACACTTCAAAAATTCTAAACTAATTATCCATCAACATGCATCTTACTCTTCCTGTGGCCATACTTGATCACTGCTGAAATTCACTGCCTGATCACTTCATTTGTTTTATTCATGATTGTTATTGAATATGCACACCCTTGGCTTATAATGAAAACCAACTAGACTCAGTAGACTCATCTAGAAACAAATAATTTAGGATGTTACAAGTAGCACTTAAACCTTTGAATCTAAAGGTTGATCTAATTAACGCCCATAGTTAATCCAATTAACGCCCACGCACAGAGAGTGGTGAATCTGTGGAATTCTCTGCCACAGAAGGTAGTTGAGGCCACATTGGCTATATTTAAGAGGGAGTTAGATGTGGCCCTTGTGGCTAAAGGGATCAGGGGGTGTGAAGAGAAGGCAGGTACGGGATGCTGAGTTGAATGATCAGCCATGATCATATTGAATGGCGGTGCAGGCTCGAAGGGCCGAATGGCCTTCTCCTGCACCTATTTTCTATGTTTCTATGTTTCTATAGTTCATTTTCGATTCCCAATGCATTGCTGATGGAAGGTGGTATTGATCAAAGTATTGACTCATTGATGGGATACGAAACAAAAACGCTTTGTATCCTTTCAGGCGTATATGAAAGAGCTTATGGCAGTATATTATGAAAGCACAGGGAATTTAAGACCAATGGCCATTTCATTCTCAATTATTAATGCATTAGATCAGACATTGCAGAGTAGGAGGTACAAGGAACTGCAGATGCTGGTTTCCAATAAAAAGGCACAAAGTGCTGGAATAACTCAGAGGGTCAGGGAGCATCTGTGGAGTACATGGATCAGTGACGTTTCAGGTCGGGACCCTTTTTTGGGCTGAAGAAAATGAGAGGAGTCAAAACAGAAGTTGTTGAGGGTGAGGACAAGTTCCACCAGGCAGGGAGAGCATTAGCAGCTTCCTCAAAGCTGTACATTCTCCATTCTAAGGACTGAGCTAGCAGATCTTACACCTGCCTAACCTTGTACAGGAAACAAGAGCAGATTCCTGAATATAAATCCAGAACACAACCAAAGAAAAATTACCAGCATTTGGGCCATCTGCATACCCTAAACTTGCTGGCACTTGCAATGCTCACTGTGGTATTGTCAGCAAAATCCAGAACAGTCTGGGCCAAGTTATTTGGTCATTTATTCTTTATATTTTTGTGGGACCGCGTGTTCAGTTTGGCTGTTGCATATCCTATATTATAGCAACTACACATCAAAAGTACTTCACTGGCTGCAAAGACCTTTGGACGTGCCAAGGCCATGTACATTGTGTTCTTTCTTTGTTACCTTTGGGACAGAACAGCAATTCTGGAAATGTATTGAAGAAATGTTTTTAAAAATTCAATTACCTTAAATCTTTACATTCATCTTCAATTTCATTACAAGGCACAAAGTTTATACGTGGAAAAGCTTAAAACATGCAAAAAGGATTGGACATTTGAGAGCCAATTTTTATATATAGGAATGTTTATTAAGATAACACGAGTCAGCAAATTTTAGTATGAGCCAGATGTGCATTTCAGGAAATTACACACTCCCTGACTATGATTTCCAATCTACTAATTGTGGAAAAAAACAGGAATCTATGTTTCATGTTTTAAGCTGGAAATATAACCATACAGATCCGTTTTTTCAGTGGGACAGTGATGGAAATGAACCTGAAAGTGCACAGATAATATGCAGTTATTGTGCTATGATCTAGACTGGTGCAGAATGATGAATCTAATGAGTATGATAGTCTGGATCTCAATCATAAAGTCCAGTTGTCTAGTGGGCTGTTCAGATCTGTTACTAAAATATTGTTAAATACTTAGCAAATCTTGCTAATTCCTATAAAACTCCTTCTCCTCCCAATAAAGTGTATTTAATCATTTAATCTTTACCTGTTGTGTTGTCAGGATATCTAGTTCTCTCTAGTTTCAAATCTCAAAAGCTTCTGGAAAGAATCCTGCAATGCATATCTAGTATTCCTTCAATGTGGTGATGTATCCAACAAGTCCCATTCCACCGATCCCAGGCCCCGGTTGCAAGCAGCTCAGCACACATCTTCAACTGTGTTAAGGTCTCAGGAGAGAGTGGTACGAGGGATACGGGACCAGCTAAGACGGAGTATCTTGGTCGGTATGGAGGAGTTAGACTGAAGGGCCCGTTTCTGTGCTGTGTGATGCTATAACTCTATTTCGAAAAACGAATATCCCAGAAACCAGCGCTAAACCTATTCCACAGTCCCATGTCCTTTCTCCAGTGATTGTACAGTGACCTATGTCCCATGCCCTTTCTCCAGTGATTCTACAGTGACCCCAGTTAGCAAGTCAGTGTTTTATTATTATTAGCACTGCAAATGGATAACTTACATGTAGAGGACAGGTTTGGATGGATATAGACCCATTGTGGGCAGGTGAGACTAGTGTAGCTGGGACATGTTGGGCAAGTTGGGCCAAAGGGCCTGTTTCCACACTGTATCAATGACTCCATAACTGCCAGCTCAACAAGCAACTTCACATTTATACTAAGTTTCATAGTCTTAAAAGACCTGTACAAAGAGGAAATGCTGTAATGTAAAAAAGAATGGCATTTGCGATATACCACTTGATGAGAGTAAAGAAATTTCACCGAACCTTAATCTCAGCAGTGCTTTTCAAGATAATTCTTGCGTTTGAGGCAGAAGTGTGCAGCAGGGTGATTCAAGATAATTGCTTATGCATAATGGAAAGTTCTAACAATGCTGATTTTCTATGCATTTTGTTTGTTCAATAATCTCATTGGTGACAGGAAATTAACTAACTTTAAAATCTGACCTTTTAACTTATTAACGTCACAAGGTAGTGATTATGCATACAAGTTCAATTTAAAACGTGACGAATTTAAAAATATTATGTTTGCTTCCTTCCAACTCGGTGACTCAATTGTACTTTCATTAAAAGTGGAAGCAGGATGTAGACAGAATTTACATTCCTGGATTTACACGGCATCTCTCCAAAGGACAATTTAAAGGACGATATTCATCACATTTTGAACTGGAAGAAGTTGAAAGTGCTACAACCAGGTTTTCATTGCCAGAGACCAGGGTTCCATCCTGACCTTTGATGCTGTCTGTGGGGAGTTTGCACGTTGTCCCTGTAACCGGATAGGTTTCGCCCGGGTGCTCTGGTTTCCTCCCACATCCCAAAGACGTGCGGCTTTGTAGGTTTGTAGGCTAATTGGTCCGCTGTAAATTTCCCCTCGTGCTCACGGAGTGGATAGGAAAATAGGATAATGTAGAACTAGTCTAAACAGGTGCAGGAAGGAACTGCAGATGCTGGTTTAAACTGAAGATAAGACACAAAATGCTGGAGTAACTGAGCGGGACAGGCAGCATCTCTGGAAAGAAGGAATGGGTGATGTTTTGGATCGTGACAGGTAATCTACAGATGGCATGGACCTAGTGGGTGAAGGGCCTGTTTACAGGCTTCACCTCTAAATTAAACCAAATTAGAAAGGACAGTATTATGGTCCTGACAGACACGGGTGATTTTAAATGATCAATTAGATCCAGGAGAAATGAATTTGGCAAGCACCAATCTACTTCTCAACCTCTGTCACTGCAATGCTTCACCTCGCCTCCAAATTTCCCACGGACTCACCAGTCCGACCCAAGAAAAGGAGATAAACTACAACAGGTTTAATAATTTATCATCATATACAATCACTCTAGTCCAGCTTTCCTCTGCCAAAGCTGCTCACTATTCTAAGATGATCCTAAGTAATAAAGTTAAGATCCAGCTTGTCTTCCCCACTATGAGCCGTTTACTTTAAGCCTTCTCCTTTTTCAATGCTAATTTCACAAACTTTGCTTGGCTCACACTCCTTACCCACTCTCTCTCTCTCTCTCTCTCTCTTTCTCTCTCATGTATTACTCTCATCTCCCCTCGTTCTCTGTACTCTTCTTGTTCACAACATTCCCACAAAACCACAGAACAAGCAACTTGCTCTCTCAGTCGATGTTAGCTAATATAAGTACAACTGCTCCTCTTCCTTTGCAAAATAGAAATACTTTTGACCCCTCGATCCTGCTCTAACCTCTTCACCTTCCAAGTTCTTTGACACATCATTGCCCCCCCACATTTGCACAAAAGTCTATCAGCATTCCTGCTCCAACAGGACTGTAATCCTCCAACTAACAATTACTATAGATGCGGCTCTCACCAGGGTCTCTTCTATACCCAGTGACTCTGCTCTCACTCCCCATCCCCCCCACTCGTAACAAGGGCAGAGTCCCCCTTGTCCTCACCTTCCACCCTACCAGCCGTCACATACAACAAATAATCCTCCGACATTTTCGCCACCTCCAACGGGATCCCACCACTGGCCACATCTTCCCATCTCCTCCCGTCTGCTTTCCGCAGAGACCACACCCTCCGTAACTCCCTGGTCAATTCGTACCTTCCCACCCGCACCACCCCCTCTCCTGGCACTTTCCATTGCAACCGCAGGAAATGCTACACTTGTCGCTTTACCTCCCCCCTTGACTCCCATTCAAGGACCCAAGCAGTCTTTCCAGGTTCGGCTGAGGTTCACCTTCACCTCCTCTAACCTCATCTATTGCATCCACTGCTCTAGATGTCAGCTGTTCTACATCGGTGAGACCAAACGTAGGCTTGGCGATCGTTCGTACAACACCTCCGCTCGGTTCGCAATAACCAAACTGATCTCCCGGTGGCTCAGCACTTCAACTCCCCCTCCCATTCCGAATCCGACCTTTCTGTCCTGGGCCTCCTCCATGGCCAGAGTGAGGACTACCAGAAATTGGAGGAGGAGCACCTCATATTTCGTTTGGGCAGTTTGCACCCCAGCGGTATGAACATTGACTCCTCTAATTTCAGGTAGTCCCAGCTTTCTCCTCCCCATCTCAGCTCTCGCCCCCCCCTCCCCCCCCCCACCCTCACGTCAGTCTGAAGAAAGGTCTCGACCCGAAATGTTGCCTGTTTCCTTCGCTCCATAGATGCTGCCTCACCACTGAGTTTCTCCAGCATTTTTGTCTACCTTGTAAGCCTTAGTCAGAGGTCATTGGGGAGTGCACCACATTGGTGGGTCTGATGTTCCATCTGAGACCAGGAACCAGGTCAACATGGTAGAATTGGGCAGCATAATGCCACAACCAATATAGCTGCTGCCTTATTGCTTCTGCGACATGGATTCAATCCTGACTTTTGGTGCCGTCCTTGAGGAGTTTGCACATTCTCCCTGTGATTGCGTAGGTTCTCCCAGCTGGTCCCGTTTCCTCCCACAGTCCATGCACGTTAGTAGGTTAATCATCCACTGTAAAATCCCGCCAGGTGGAGGTGAGCAGTGGAGTTAGAGGGAAGTTAATGAGAATATAAGGAAAATAAGTGGGATTAGTATAGGTTGGTGTAGATTTCCTAATATATCCGTGTCTAGTCTTGTTTCAAATATATGATACCTAATCACTATTTGGTTATTTCTATCCAATCCACATTTGCAATAATTTTATAACTGTGAAAATAGCCACAAAGACAACTCGGGGAAATATTGCTGAAAAGAATTTCTAATAATTAATTGCATTTATTGTAAGATATGAACTGGATCAGATTTTATAAGCACAAGGTACAGAATGGCACAAAATATGGTGCAATGTTATCATTTATGTATCTCAGAGATCATATCTACAAAGGAACATTTAAATGGTATGAAGTATTACATCTGTGAAGCCGAGTAATTCACATTGCCTCTGGGAAGAGTGCTTTTGTAGCAACTTGCTCCAGGAACAGGAATTGCAATATCTTTAATGTAGCAATTTAAGAACAGCTTTAAGAATTAATTAATTAACCATATTTGACGGAGAGTCCAATCACAGATCTTACCGCCATATTTGACGGAGAGTCCAATCACAGATCTTACCGATGTTGTGAACTGTCTGTCCCCTACTGAGTGGAACAGCTACAAGTGGATGTTTGACAAACAAGATTAAGACTGAAATAATATTGTGTAGGGCGTATTAGCATTTTGCCTCTCCTTTAACGCTTATAGACTGGCAGATATATATTGCTGCATTATACTTACTGCCGAACAACTATCCAAAAAAGATAATGTTTAAGCAATTGGAATCAACATAGTGAAAGACTTACCTGCAATGTTAAACAAATGACCCAAGTGAAAACATTCAAAACCCAATGTTCACTAGGTCATGCGTGATAGGAGCAGAATTAGGTCATTCGGCCTATCAAGTCTACTCTGCCATTCAATCATGGCTGATCTATCTTTCCTCTTAACCCCATTCTTCTGCCTTCGCCCCATAAAGAAATTCCTTCTCATCTCCTTCCTAAAGGAACGTCCTTTATTTCTGAGGCTATGACCTCTAGTCCTAGACTCTCTCACTAGTGGAAACATCCTCTCCACATCCACTCTATCCAACCCGTTCACCATTCGGAACGTTTCAATGAGGTCCCCCCTCATTCATCTAAATGAGGTGCCCCCTCATTCTGGCCAGCACATTCTTCCTCAGATATGGAGCCCAAAATTGATCACAATACTCCAAATGTGGCCTGACCAGGGCCTTTTAGAACATCAGCATTATATCCGTTTTTTTGTATTCTAGCCCTCTTGAAATAAATGCTTGCATTGGCAATGTTGCATCGATACATTCCTTAAATGGACAATACCCAGACACACCAGCAGATGGGGCACTTATGAAAATAATGGCCAACAAAAACAGAGAGTTTGGAAGAACTCAGCTAGTCAAGCAACATCTATGAAGATAATGCCTTCAGTTGTGCACGGGAGAATCAAGAAACTTATTTTGGACAAATATTTGCATTTTTAACTAAAACAGATAATATTTTGAGCATAGAGCAAAATGGCACATTTATTAATGTTTCTACCTGAAAAGAGACCTGTACTTTATTTTGGACGAAGAAACTGCAGATGCTGATTTAAACCGAAGATAGACACAAAAAGCTACATTGTCTCAGCGGGACATACAGCATCTCTGGAGAGAAGGAATGGGTGACGTTTCGGGTCGAGATATTATCTGAAAACGGGTCTCGACCCAAAACGTCACCAATTCCTTCTCTCCAAACAGGCCCTCCAGCTCAATTTACCCACACTGGTCAACATGTCCCAGCTACACTAGTCCCACCTGCCTGTGTCTAGTCCATGTCATAGAAACATAGAAAATAGGTGCAGGAGTAGGCCATTCGGCCCTTCGAGCCTGCACCGCCATTCAATATAATCATGGCTGATCATCCAACTCAGTATCCTGTACCTGCCTTCTCTCCATACCCCCTGATCCCTTTAGCCACAAGGGCCACATCTAACTTCCTCTTAAATATAGCCAATTAACTGGCCTCAACTACCTTCTGTGGCAGAGAATTCCAGAGATTCATCACTCTCTGTGTGAAAAATGTTTTTCTCATCTGTGTCCTAAAAGATTTCCCCTTTATCCTTAAACTGTGACCCCTTGTTCTGGAATAATGTCCCTCCAACCCTGTCCTATCCATGTACCTGTCTAACTGTTTCTTAAACTTTGGGACTAAACTTTAGTCCCTGCCTCAACTACCTCCTCTGGCAGCTTGTTCCATAAACCCACCACCCTTTGTGTGAAAAAGTTACCCCTCAGATTCCTATTAAATCTTTTCCCCTTTGCCCTAAACCTTTGTCCTGTGGTCTCGATTTACCTATTCTGGGCAAAAGACTCTGTACATCTACCCGATCTATTCGTCTCATGAATTTATACACCTCCAAAAGCAATATTAATTGAAATTTGCACATTTGGGGCAAGTTACACAAAACTCTGCAAAATGGTTAGACAAATAAAATATGTCTCATTACAATTAAGACATCTCAAAATAAGATGTAAAGCCAAACCTTATATGGGGAACTGTTTTTCCTGTAAATATAATTTTGTGCTGTGCCAATGATTCCTTCAACTTAGTAATGAATTGCACTTTTAATATTTGTCCCAAGTTTTGTCTTTACTTTCAACCTGGTGGGTAACTGGAATGAGCTGCCAGAGGTAATTGAGGCAGGTACAATAACAACACAAAAGACATTTGGACTGGTACATCGATAAGACAGGTTGAGGGATACGGACCTAATCCTGGCAATTGGAACCAGCTTCGAAGGGGCATCTTGGTTGACATGGATGAGTTGGGCCAAAGGCCTTGTTTCCGTGCTGCATGACTCTATACATTTATAACAATTAAGTCTATATTCACTTTATACTTCAGCTTATGAAAGATAAGTTTTAAATTTTAATTATGTCTGAACAATACCAACCTTAAATTCTTCAATAATAATGCTAAGAGCATCGTGGCCAGCTTTTCTAAGATCTTCTAACTCTTGTTTATGTTTTTCCTAAAAAATTAAAATTATATAATTAACGTGCCAATTCTAAACAGATTTAAATGTTATTACACAGAGTGCAGAATTATGAAGATTGTTGAAGTTACATACAATTTGTAGCTACATAGAATTATCCACTTGTCAGTACAAAGCAAGACCTTACTACGTTAATAATCTAATCCAATTCCTTGCAAAGTTTTGGCAGCTACCTCACTTTCACAGTATGCCAGCATACAGTTGAACTGCTGGCTATAGATTTAATTTGGTATGAGGTGGTAGAAATGCAAAACAAATCATGAGGTTGAAATTGTTAGTTTTTTTTTTTTAATTTAATTTAAATTTTATTAGAAGTAAGTACAATAATATGGTACCGTAGATACCTAGTATATATTGACATGTTACATTTCATGTACAGCTTCTTATTTTTTAATTTTTTAATTTTAACAGTAAAAAGGAGACAGAAAGAGAATAGAAAAGAAATAGAGATGTGTGTGATACCAGAAAGTGAGAAAAAGGAAAGGAGAAAAGAAAGAAAATAGAAAGAAAAGAAGAAGAGGTAGAAAGCAGAAGAATAAAGGAGAGATAGCTATTTATTATTCTTGACCACCATTCACCCAATCCTGAAACGGATCGTTTCTACGTTTGTGTTGCACCATATGCTTGTAAGGAGTCGACAAATGGAGACCAAATCCTTAAGAATTGGTCTACTTTGTCTGTTAGGAGGAATCGCATTTCTTCAAGATGTAAGTTTTCCGACATGTTTGAAATCCACATTTTAAGCGTTGGTATCGATGTATTTTTCCAAAATGTAAGTATAAGTTTTTTTGCCGTTATTAAACCATAATTAAGGAAAGTTTTTTGAAACATATTCAGTTTATTCTCGTCTTCCATTCATCCGAATAGAATAATTTCAGTGTTAGGATCAAGTTTTATCTTAAGTAATTTTGTGAAAATTTCATTGTAAGAGTTTAATCCACCCTCATAATGGTTCAGATTTATGGTACTCAACACTACATTTACTGTGGCTCAATAAAGATACTGCATGATGGCCAACAATTACAATATTTTCAATGCACACCTGTAGAAAATACAATTACACGCACTCTGTATCTTCGCCTTTGCTCTATCTATTGTACGAGTTTGACGATTGTATTAATGCATAGTATCTGTTTGGATCAAGGTTTTTCATCTTACCTTGGTACACGTGACAATAATAAACATAAGCCTAAAACATTCATTTTAACATTAGCATCACACGAACATGCAGGGAATGGAGGGATTATGGATCATGAGCAGGATGATGTGGTTATTTTATTTGGCATCTCGTTCAGCACAGACATCATAGTGAAAGGGCCTGATCCTGTGTTGTACTGTTCTATGTTAACTATTGGCCTCCAATACAGAATTAAATGGCAGGCAGCCATTCTTGCATCTTCACATGTCGGTGAAATGATAAGTTACTATAAATATTCCTTGAGAGCACTCATGGTTGGACTGTTGGCTTTAGGGGCATAATTTAATAGAGTCCCGAACAGAACGCACATTTACCGAGTTGAAACCAGATGTGTGCAAAGCGAATTCTGTTCTATTTGGGACCAGATTTGAACTAGAGCAAGACTATTAAAATACAAAAATTTCAATTCAGATGATAAGCAGAAAAAAAAACCAATGAGTTATTTACAGTTCGTAAGATGGAGTAACTTGGAAACAAGGCATAGAAATTCACAAAGTTTGCATGCAGTTTTAATGAGACAGCAGTTGATAACCGCGGAATAGAAATTTGAAATTCTCAGAAATGATGCATCAAATGTTATTTTCCTTGCTTTTTGCTTTTGTATATGAAGACAAAACTGCTATAGTCAGGACTGGAGCAGCACTGCCTATTTGTAGAAGGAACAGTGGCAGTGAAAAAGTGTTGTATCCCTGCTGTCAACAAAATTATACTAATGTCTAATGCGGAGGTACGATAGGTGTTTGCCAAAAGACTTGTTCTACAGAGGTATTTGTAGGCTAAATGCCGAGGGAAAGGAGCTCTCTGCTCGCAGTGATTGAATATACACAGCCACGATAAAGCATGCAAACCAAATGCCTCCTTATGCAGCAGAAATTAGCTTTGCTATTCTAATACCTGGAAACAATGGCAAAGTGGATTGTTTTAAAATAGAATATCATTTGGTAAAATCAACAACTGTTATAGTTACCTCATTCTTATGGTACTTCAGGTACCTTTCATATCATCCTTTTTATTAATAACTAGACCAAGAGGGACCCGTTGGGCCCCGTTCCCCCAACGCAACATTCCACCACTCACCCATTCCCCCAACGCAACCCGTTCCCCCAACCCAATATTCCACCACTCACCCATAGCCCCCAACTGCGCAGGCGCGGCTCATTTCCCCTCATCCACCAGCACTCCCCTCCCCCTCCCTCTTCTTTCCCCTCTCTTCCTCCCCTCCCCTTTCCCCTGCCCTCAGTCACTCCCTCCATAACCCCTCTCGCCTCCATACCCCCCTCCTCTCCTATCCCACTCCCCAACAATGTAACAAATCTCTCATTGCGCTGGGTGTTCTGTCATTTGGTAACATTGCAACAAGCAGGGCAAGTTTTAAAGTGAAAAGTTTGATTTTTTTGTTTGAAAAAGTTTGCGCTTCATATTGATTTTAGAAAAAACCCTACCACGTACGTCTGTGATTTGTGGCCATCTTACTCTGAGTCCCCCTCCGCTCATCAGGTGCCGAGGATTTTTCCCATCGATGAAAAATAAAAGAGTTATTAGTGTTTAAAAAATGTTGAGATTCTCTCTCCTGTCAATCATGCCATGAAGGCCACGCCCCTTCTGGTGGGACTATAAAACCCAGAAGTGTGGGTGTGGCTCAGTCTCTGCAAGATGAAGGAGGGAGAGGTCACGACTCGCTGTCTTTAGTGGCCTTGCACCCTGCTTGAAATGGAATTTCAAGGAATAGCCGTGAGTCAACTGCCAACCCACCAGCCGTGAGTGAGTGAGCTGCCAGCACAACAGGCTTGAGTGACTGAGCCGCCAGCCCAAGAATCCATTCAGCCCACAATGTCCATACTAGCCCTCTGGAAACCAGTCCCTTCAGCCCACAGCACTCATACTAGCGCTCCAGAAAGCCCACCCCCCCAGGCCACCAATATTGGAATTGGTGGAAAGGTGGAATATTGTGTTCGGGGATATATATATATGTTTGTATATATAAAACACACAAATTGAAAAGTTGTACGCACCTACCTAGCTGAAACATTTCCTCTAGTTGGCAAATACCATTTTGAAATGCCAAAGCAACAGCAAGGATAATCTGCATGCATCATGATAAATGTCGGACTTGTCCATACGGTACAAACTGCATACGTTTACAATTTCAACATTATGGGTAAACTCAAACAATCAATTACCTGGAGTTGATTGTAGTCGTCTTGGTATGAAACTTCGTCTGCCTTTTTCTCTTGTAAATAATCTTCCTCTAATTTTGAGTACTTCCCAAACATCTCTGCTAATGCCTTTGAAAAGTTGAAGTAATTTGGTAAATGAGAACATTAAAAATATTTTGCATAAAATAAATGAAAATTAGTTTACTTATTTTATGTTTGTTAAAGTAATACATCAAATAGGTGAGACAATATAGGCATGATTCCATTAATGCCTTCTGAAATTTGTTTACAGTCCTTTTGGAATTAAAGCCTCGTTTGATCACAATGTTCTCCATTGTACCAACATGACTAACATGGTTGATCAAATTTGACCTTAATATGCAAACACTGTCATTTGCAAACACTGTCAATTACAATTACAAATTGTTGGCTTCATTAAACTAGGAGCACAGCATTAACATCACTTATCAAAAGGTATGAAAACGCAGATTCAGGGACAGTTTCTTCCCAGCTGTTATCAGCCAACTGAATCATCCTACCAGAGAACAGTGCTGTACTACTATCTAGCTCTTTGGAGACCCTCGGACTATCTTTGATCGGACTTTACTGGCTTTATCTTGCATTAAACGTTATTCCCTTATCATGTATCTGTACGCTGTAAATGGCTCGATTGTAATTATGTATTGTCTTTCTGCTGATTGGATAGCACGCAACAAAAGTTTTTCACTGTACCTCCGGACACATGACAATAAACAAAACAAAACTAAATCACTTCATTTTGCAGCCAGTCAAGGAATTTGGATGGTGTCCAACCTTAATTAATAGTCCGATCACAAAATAATTACATTTGTGTAGATAAACACCACGCCTGCAGCAGCCAACCCTGAAAAGGTAGTGATATTCAGATTCACATTGGGTCTGCTGATAAAACTTCTGATTAAAATACAAGAATATAATTTGTGGTTGTATGTGGGAAAAGTAATGAATATATACCATATCATTAACAGGCACATATTATTTGCACATAATAGCACAGGCTACACAAGATAGGCTAATGGCATGTTGGCCTTCATAAGGATAATTTGAGTATAGGAGTAAAGAGGCCCTTCTGCAGTTGTACAGGGCCCTGGTGAGGCCACATCTGGAGTATTGTGTGCAGTTTTGGTCTCCTAATTTGAGGAAGGATAGTCTTGCTATTGAGGCAGTGCAGCGTAGGTTCATGAGGTTAATCCCCGGGATGGCGGGACTGTCATATGAGGAAAGATTGGAAAGACTGGGCTTGTATTCACTGGAATTTAGAGGATGAGAGGTTATCTTATAGAAACATATAGAATTATAAAAGGACTGGACAAGCTAGATACAGGAAAAATGTTCCCAATGTTGGGGGAGTCCAGAACCAGGAGCCACAGTCAAAGAATAAAGAGGAGGCCATTTAAAACTGAGATGAGAAAAAAAGTTTTCACCCAGAGTGGTGAATTTGTGGATGAATTTAAAAGAGAGTTAGATAGAGCTCTAGGGGCTAGTGGAATCAAGGGATTTGGGGAGAAGGCAGGCACAGATTACTGATTGTGGATAATCAGCCATGATCACAATGAATGGCAGTGCAGGCTCGATGGAGCCAAATGGCCTCCTCCTGCACCTATTTTCTATATTTCCGTTTATATATCCTGCATTAAATCTTTGGAACACATAACAAGTCAATGAAAGGTCAGACATATTCCCTGTGTAAAACAAAATCTATTTAGCGATGGAAATATTGCAAATAAACTGTGCCAATCACTTTAAAAACACACAATGCACATTAAAGTACCTTTTTCATTTCAAGCTTTTCATTCTCAGCAGCTGAAAGCTTTTGCTCCATATTTTCCAGTGTTTCTTTTGAATTAACTTCAATTTTATGTGTTTCTATGGGCACTGTGTGTTCTGCAAGATTATCTGTAGATTGTCGAGGATCCTTTTTCTGCAAATTTGCTGATGCCTCAACAGTATCAAGTGGTGGTTGAGACGTTGGCTGAACCTGCGATACAAGTTTAAAAACTATTTTAATAGTCAACTTAAAATACAAACCACATAGTAATAATTTAAATTTTTTTTAAATTCACTGACAAATGCTGAAATGGTATTACCACTTACACTTTTAGTTTAAATAAATGCCTCTAGAATTATCATGTAGTATTGCGTGCAGTTCTGGACTACCCATTATAAGGAGATGTGGAGGCTTTGGGGATGGTACAGAAGAGGTTTACCAGAATGCTGCCTGGATAAGTAAGTATTAGCTATCAGAAGAGATTGGACAAACTTGGAGTATTTCCTCTGCTAGCTGCCAGACGTCGAGGTGAGATCTGATAGGTATATAAAATAATGAGAGAAGAATGTCAAAGTCTAGAAGGCACATCTTTAAAGGAAAGGGGCAAGGTTTAAAGGTGGTGTGTGGGGCAAATTTATTTTTCTTTTACACACAGAGGGTGGTGGGTGCCTGGAACGCACTACCAAGTATTGTGGTGTATTTTGGACAGTCACGTGGATAAGCAGGGAACAGAGGGATACGGTTCATGAGCAGGCAGATGAGATTGTTTATCTTGACATCACATTCAGCATGGACATAGTGGACTGAATGCACTGTTCTAGGTGGTATGTTTAAACATATGTACTCAGTACTCACTACCTTGAAGCCCTACATTTTCTTTTACAATGCAGTGATAATCTAAAAACAAACATTGGCGCAAATTGATGACATGAGAAAAAGAGGATGCCATGTATCCCTCTATCCTACTCAGTCTTTCAATCTGCCACTTGAATATCACTGAACGATGAGATCCAGAAACTGAGAAAAAAATTATAATTGAGAAGTTATATATTCAGTCATATATTCAGTAGTAGTTTAAACACTCTACCTTTTCTGGTGATGAAATTTGTTCTGCTGTGGCGTTTTCCATTGACTCAACTCTTAAATCGGAGTAAGGCTCAATATCTGGAAAGAGGGCAGGTTCTGAAGTGTTCTTTCCAGATGATTGTGTTGTCTGGTTGATGAGGATTTCTGGAGGATTTCTTTGGCCCAACTCCACTCCTGGCCCTAAGACAAAAATATATCCAGTGACATTGTAAAGCCTCAGATAAATTAAAATAAAATAACCTAATGAATGCAACTAAAATCGCTAAGCACATTGGCATCTGATATTTCACACATAAGCGGCTACAGGCAACATAACCTTGTCTGTACATAATTGAAGCATTGAGTAGATTTTATTGAAGTTCCAATTTAAAAGATTTGCTCCAGTGTCAAAATGTAACTTGATAACAAGTCCATTACATCATATCCCAGTGGGCAAGCAATATATCAAATAGAGTGATGAAAGTTAACATTTCATCCTTTCCTAATGATTTCTTGGAATGGTTCATCTGTCCAGGCATGATGTAAGGCACCAAAGCATTGCAACAGCTACATTTGTGTTTAATACTTGGGTGATATTTTTGATGCAAAAAAGGTCACACTCATTCTCTCTAACCTATCTTCTAAATACTAACAGTTGTAAAACAGACAATCTTTTTCATGCTATTTCTTAGAGCCATAATAATTACAGCAGAAATAGGCCCTTTGCTCGTCCATGTCGATAATGCCACTCCCTGCTTTTGCTACCTCACCCAGAGCTATGGAAGATACAAACATTTCTGCCAGGGTTCGTGCAATTTAGCACTGGACAAGAACAGGTCCTTCGGCCCACAATGTCTGTGCCATGCATGATGCCAAGATCAACTCTAAGCTGCCTGCACATTATATATATTTCTCCATTCCCTGCAAATCCATGTGCCTATCCAAAATCTCTTAAATGCCACACTCACATCTACCACCATCACCACGCCAGCAGCATGTTCCAGGTACCCACCACCGTTTGTGTAAAAAAAAACTTGCCACCCACATCACCTTTAAACTTTGTCCTTCTTACATTAAAGTTATGCCCTGTAGTATTTGATTTTTCCATTCTGGGAATAAGGTTCTGTCTGTCCTCCGTATCTATGCCTCTAACGTTATATACTTCTATCAGGTCTCCTCGCAACCTCCAGCGTTCCAGTGAAAACAATCCAAGTCTGCCCAACTGCTCCCATTAGCTAATATCCCCTAATCTAGGCATCATTCTGCTAAACCTCCTCTACACTCTTTCCAAAGCCTGTATTGGGGCAGCCAAAACTGCATGCAATGCTCCAAATGCGGGCTAACCAAAATCCTTTTTCTTTATCTGTACACTGGGGACGGCTTGATTGTAATCATGTATAATCTTTTCATTGACTGGATACCACACAAACAAAAGCTTTGCACTGTACCTCAGTACAAGTGCCAATAGAACTAAGCTATAAAGCTGCACCATGACTTCCTGACTCTTCTGTTCAAGTTCTTCCTTGTTTCCCACAATATTTGAGGGTATATATGGATAGACCCGAGGGATTTATCCTTCTTCATGTGCCTCCACAGAGCCAACAACTCCTCTTTCATAATGAAAAAATGTTACAGGATATCACTGTTCACCTTTTAAATTCCCCAGTCTTCATGTCCTTCTCCAAGGTAGATTTTAGTTTGTTCCAGGCAACAGTGAGCCTGCTGACGGATGTTAACTAAAGATTCTAACATTAGCCAAGGGCTCCACAGAGGACAACATGGAACACTACCACGTCTTTTCTATGTCCATAAACTTCAAAATTGACTGATAATTCAGTCACCTGTTTCTCAAAATGTACAGAATCAGAGGCCCACTTGAAAATCTCCGCTAATTACAGTTAAATCTACATGGTGGAAATTAGCAAGAAATAGGACTTTTGTTCCATATTTCAAGTTACTACAAATGTGAAAATACTAAGCATAACAATCTAACATGCTTAAATAAAAAACTGAAAAATAGATCAAGCAGTTCCTGTGGAGATTTAAATAAAAAGTCAGCATTCCAGGTTGATGACTTTCATCAGATTTGGGAAAAGTAATAAATTATTTATGTATTATTATATAAGCTGAAAAGAGTGCAGAGAAGATTAATGACTATGCAACCAGGATTCTGAGTTATAGGGAGAAGTTGGGCAGGCTTAGGACTTTATCCCTTGGAATGCAGTGAGCTGAGGGATGATCGTACAGAGGTATATACAATAGATTGGGTGAATGCATAGTCTATTACACCAGGGAATTTAGGGGTAAAATTTAATAGAAACCTGATGGGCAACTATTTGGAACAAGCTGCCAGAGGTAGTTGAGGCAGGTACTAAAACAGCATTCAAAATACACTGGGATAGGTACATGGATCGGAAAGGTTTAAAGGGATATGGGCCAAACGTGGACAAATGGGACTAGCTTAGATGGGACATCTTGGTTGGCGTGGAGGAGTTGGGCCGAAGGGCCTGTTTCTGTGCTGTATGACTCCATGACTCTCTATGAATCTATTAAAATTACAGAACAGGGGGAAAGATGTGAAGAGAACAAAGGGAACATCTGTGATGGGGTTGAAATTAAGAGAGACTGTATGACACAAGATATGGCAGTGCCAAGACTTGCTTATCACAGCTGATCTAGTTGGACGTGTGAAGAGGAAATGACAAATGAAAATGGAAGAAAAAGAAATACACCTCGGAGAAACAAAGTTTTGAAGGTACTGTTTCTGCATCAAATTTGCCGCAAGCTGTAAAAATCAGGTCAGCCAGAATCTGTGGAGAAAGGAACTGTTTGCCAGTTCTGATACAAACTGGAAAGGTTGGTTATCCAAAACTGCTGAATCCAATGTCAAGTCCTGAGGTTGTGGAACGTGCCAAATCGGAAGATGAGAGACTGTTGCTCAAGCTTACATTGGGCTTCAATGAAACAGTGTGAGTGGCCAGAGTGGGTATGAGAGAGAATTAAAGCAGAACCTCTACACCTCATCTGTTTTAATACACAGCTCACAGTTAATCACATCCACTTAGAACACCACCACTCATTCCTAAGCTGTATTTTAAATTGAATGAGGTACAAGTTACATACACCTTATCTGGAAAGAGGGATGGGTTCCTGGATGGTGAGAGGGGAGAGATAAAAGTGCAAGCGCTGTAGTTTCACTAGAAAGTGCATTGACAAAGGGAGAAGGTGGAAGGGTGAACAAGAGAATCATTTTTGAAATGGGAAGGGATGTGTCTGGTGATGACAGAAAGTAGAACATATGTAACTCATCTAATTTAATAGATGATGCTCACAGTCGATGCGGGGAATCAGAAGCTGATGACAAAGACAAGCTCAGCATGTTCTGGGCAAGAGAAACGACAGTGAAAGAAGGTATATTGAAAGGGATAACCAGAGTTAAGGTAGAATGAAAACATCTCGGAAACACTAGTGCTGAGACTATCATCAGATCTGACAGAGTTAGAGACACAGGGAGGTACAATCATGAGAGCTGGGGAAGTCTGAAAGCCTATAATTGATCATTAACTGCTCCCCTGAGGAAGTTGAGAAAGGGAAGAATCATACATAGGTCACGTGAAAATGCAAGTAGGGTGGAAGATGACATCAAAGCTGTTGAATATCAAGCTTTTAATGAGAGCAGGGAGCAGCATTGATTGCCAAGATTGTCAGAGGAAATTAGGTCAGTGTCTGGGAGTTCTCTTGCCCAGAGAGTCAGTACGGACTGATGTTCACTGCTGGGGTCATGATCCAGAGGGTTGCTTTGCAACAATCTAACTTACACGGGGTAGATTATCTTACTGCACATTCAAACAGTGAAAACAAACAATGCGGTTCAAAGGGAAAGGGAATACTTTATATGCAGGAAGGATAATGAGCACGGATATATCAAATCCATGTACAGAAGCTGGCATGCTGACTGAAGAGTCAAATTCACACACATATTTCATACACATACAACAATGAGAGTTTTTAAATGCACAGCAAAATGAATATTCCAGGCAGCTGTTTCAAATCCAGTTCTTAAATTGAAGCCAACACAGCCTCAATCCTTAGCCAAGACCTCTCCTCGAGTAAGTCTCAAGAGAAGTAGTGAAATAGGATCAGAGTGTGTTATTCCATGATCCTCATTCTAAATTGACTGCAAGGGACAAGAAAATCTAGAAAATAATTTGATACACGAAAGAACTAGCACCTCACATCCCCTTGGGATATCCCAAAGCACACACCGCTGTTCCATGAACTCCAATGACGGCGAAATAGTCGGTAGCATTTGTTGAATGAAGGTTGGCTATAATACCAGTTGTCCCTGCTCTTTTTAAAACAGCACCATCAAATTATTTATTTCCAACTGAACCAGCACATTGGATTTTGGTTTAATGTTTCAAATTCAAACAGAGCTTCTTACAGTCAATATTTCACTGATGTATCAGTCAAGATTAAGTATTTCTGCATTGGAGAGGGGATTGAAACAAAGTGTTCTAACTCTAGGCACAAGTACAAGGGGCGGCACAATGGTACAGATGCTGCCTTACAGCACCAGAGACCCGGGTTCGATCTTCACTACGGGTGCTGCCTGTACAGAGTTTGTACGTTCTCCCTGTGACCGGGTGCTCCGGTTTCCTCCCACACTCCAAAGACATACAGGTTTATAGGTTAATTAGCTTTGATAAAATTGTGAATTGTCCCCAGTGTGTAGGATGGTGCTGGTGTATGGGGTAATCACTGGTCAGCGAGGACTCGATGGCCCGAAGGGCCAGTTTCTGCGCTGCATCTCCAAAGTCTAATGTCTACCACCACCTGAGCCAAGCTGAGTTTTTACACTCCTTATCTAGAGTGGGTTGGGAAGGAGCAGGTACTTTGCGCAAAATATTTGTATCGTTTGTTTAGAAGCACATTTATACTGCTGCCACAATAGGACATTGTGAGATATTTTTATACTATATGTGATCACCCATATGTGTGATATTAGGTGATGATCTCTAGCACAAAGCAGGAGAGAGCGAGCACACTCCTGAGCAGGCTACCGGATAGCCCTATCATATACTATGACTGGACTGGCATCGTTTCTTTTTCTGTGAAGAACACGGATACTGATGCAACAAGGATAGCAAAAAATATGAATTGCTATTCTATTATCAATTTCCCCCGACAGTTCCTGCATCTACTTCCCTTGACATCATTAGGACTATGGAGTTGATCTTGCAACCAAAGAAAACCAGTTACTGTATCTGCAGCTGTAACATCAACTATTTTGCTTTGAATTCTGAATTTCTGAATTTCCCTGAGGGGATCAATAAAGTATTATTATTATTATTATTATTATTATTATTATTATTATTATTATTATTATTATAAATAAACTCAGACAAAAACTCAATGCAATATTACAGTTGCTGGAAATGCAAAATTGTAATGTCAATAGGTAAGTAAAGCTCAGCAATTGTTTCTCTTCGCACTTTCCGAGCCTAACCAGTATTCAATTTATATGTTTTACTTCAATTAACAATGATCAGTTACTCAAATAAAACTGCCCACTTGGTAACCTATAAACTGAACAGAAACCCCTCTCCAGAAAACTATTTTCTCATCATTGCATCTTTGCGGAAATTTGTTTTAAAGTAACGGAATAAGCAATTCTATAATATCTCTGTGCTGAAGTATTTGTATATTTTATATAAGTAAATGTTTGATGCTTTAATATTAATATTACAAAATTCCTTGAACTATTTGACTATCAGAATGTGTATTCCACCTATGAAGTTCATGTACCAAGCAAAGAGCCACTGTGTGACAAACATATTAGTTGAGCAGTATGGCAATTTACCTGGATGACAATAAAATGATAAAAGTGTTCTAATATCAATTTCCTGCATATAAATGGCATTTATCCATAGAACACAATAACACAGGCAATGGATACAATGCTTTTGGCTGAAATCAATATGCTATGGGCCATTAGTTTAGTGTTCAAAGTGAACAGTGGGGCCCTGGGGAGTGTTGGACAGCTGAGGGATTTTGGAGTACAAGTACATAGTTCCCTGAAAGCCTCCTTGCAGACATTTAGCATGATGAAGGCTGCTTCTGGCACGATGGCCTTCATTAGTCAGGAGTACAGAAGTTGGAACACAAGGAACTGCAAATGCTAAAATCTTGAAAAAACAAAAAGTGCTGGAGGAACTCAGTAGATCAGGCAGCATCTGTGGAGGGAATGGACAGGTACACTTTGGTTTAGGTCCCTTCTTCAGATTAATGTCATGCTGGTGGATGGCAGAGCTACCAGACGGAAGTCATTAAGGCATGCTACCTTGCTTTTCCTTGACACTATGATGACGGTGGTCTTTTTAAAGCAGATAGGAACCTTAGACTGGAGTAGAGAGAGGTTAAAGAATACTCCTGCTAGCTGGTCCTCGCAGGTCCTAGTTGCTTTCCACAGGTTTACTTTCAGGAAGGTTGATTGTAAATGTCCCTATTTTCTGCCTGCCTGCCTGCTATCTTGTGATGGATACACCACATAACTACGTCCAGGAGCAGTTATGAAGAATATGAACCCTGGGAAACTGGGTTTGATGCCACATCCCGGATCTCAATGTGGAGCGAATAAAAGATCATGAAAGGTTACTGGTCAAACTTTCCTCACCCTGGAACTCCTAACTGTTATTTCAACTACAGCTAACACATGATCCAACTGATTTGTTTATATTCATTCAACATACATTACACTATGGGTTAAAGCTATGATCTCCAAGGAACATTTAACATGGAAAGACTGTTTCAGGCAAGAGTGCAAAACTTTACTTGTTACCATGTCTGAAATCTATTTAAGAATGGATTATCAATTGTAAGGATATAAGAGGATTTACATCAATGGAGGAAGAATACTGAAATAATATAAAAGAGAGATAAAAACATATATTGTTACAACATTAAAACTACTACAAAACTACAACTAAACAGCAGCAAATAAATAGAGTTTCGCACGTCCTTTAATTGCAATGGCTTATCGAGAAAATCTCATCCAAAAGTATGTGGAAGACTGTGGGTCCTGGATCACGGAATGAAGTGAAATCCAACAAGCTCATTCACAGCATGCTCTTATGTAATCAATAAACTCACGTTGCTAAATAAAAACCAACAGACCAATATTATAGGAATACATTTAGACCTGGAGTCATACACCACAGGAATAGGTCCTGCGGCCCAATTCATCAGTGCTGAACAAGATGCCACATTTAGGCTAGTGCCATTCGCACAAATTTGGCCCATATCCTTTTAAACCTTTCCTCTCCATGTTCTTGTCCAAATGTGTTTTAAATGCTGTTGTAATTCCTGCCTCAACTACCTCCTCTGGCAGCCTACTCTATATGTCCAACATCCATTCAGTGAAAAAGCTGCCCATCAGGTTCCTATTAACTCTTGCCCCTCACCTTAAACCTCAGCCCTTTAGTTCTTGATGCAAAAGACTTGGTGCATTTGCCGTATCTATTCCTCTCATGATTTTATACACTTCTATAAGATCACTCCGCAGGCTCCTGCGCTCCAAGGAATAAATTCTAGCCTGCCTAACCTTTCGCTATAGCTCAGGCCCTTGAGTCCCGGCAACATCCTCGTAAATCTTCTCTGCACTCTTTCCAGCTTTATTTAATTATGCTTCCCTGCACAACATCTCAAATCGCAGTCAAGCCACAAACCTACACAGGTGACAACTCCAGAATTCAACTCTTCAATATCTCCATTCAAAATTCATGTTCCTTTTCCCCCTGTGAGTAAATCAAATCAACTCCTAAAGATCTACATATTACATAAATCTAAACTAAGCACATGCAACCCTGGAGCATTTTTCATTGGAATTCAATATTGCTGATACTCGATCAAAATATCCTGTTCACTGTTTGTACAAGTTAACTTTTGGAATATATCATTACTTACAAAAAAAATCCAATGCCAAGTTTGCTTGATACCTGTATTTTCAAATGATACAAAGTCAGCATAAAATTGCTCATGCTGAAAATAAGTATTCACTCAGTAATATCTGAAATTGTTCCAATAATAACTATTTCAGCCCACAGTATCAACAACATTCATTGCAATATTCTTCATTAATTTAATTTTGACCCATGCCATGCTTCTTGAGGCGGATAACTAGATAGGCTTTTCTTTAACATTAAACATTAATTTCAACATTGACACCAGTATTAAATATAGCCAAACTAATCCATACTTCATCACACAAACGAACCCTTGAACTCATATCTGCGAACCTTCTTAGTCATAGAGCGATACAGTGTGGAAACAGGCCCTTCAGTCCAACATACCCACACCGGCCAACATGTCCCAGCTACACTAGTCCCACCTGTCTGCATTTGGTCCATATCCCTCCCAAACCTGTCCTATCCATGTACTTGTCTAACTGTTTCTTAATCATTGGGATAGTTCCTGCCTCAACTACCTCCTCTGGCAGCTTGTTCCATACACCCACCACCCTTTGTGTGAAAATGTTACCCCACGGATTCCGATTAAATCTTTTCCCCTTCACCTTAAACCTATGTCCTCTGGTCGTCTAATCACCTACTCTGGGCAAGAGACTCTGTGCATCTACCCGATCTATTCCTCTCATGATTTTATACATCTCTATAAGATTACCCCCTCATCCTCCTGCTCTCCAAGGAATAGAGTCCCAGCCTACTTAACCTCTCCCCATAACTCAGATCCTCTAGTCCTGGCAACATCCTCGCAAATATTCTCTGTACCCTTTCCCGCTTGACAACATCTTTCCGAGGACTTACTTAAACTGTCATTCTCAGTTAGTAGATCAATTAAACAGTTCGATACCTTAATTAGCATAGTGATTTATCTAGGCACGCCAAGTAATATTCACATTTACATAACGTATTTTGGCAATTTCTAAACACTTTTTTAATTCTTCACTTTTAATCCTGAGAAATGGGTCAATTTGATAACGGTAAAAGTGTCCACATCAATACATACAAACTGTAGTTCGCGATTCCCATGTGCAAAATAGATTAAAACTAGCTGCAGGCACCTAGCAATCAATTAAAAAAAAACAGAAACATTCCCCACTTATCAACATGTAAACAAGGAAATGTGAGCAAATAGACATATGCATGCATAACTGCACAGAACCATGAACAATATGATTTTTATCTTGAGTAGTAAGACTAGGAACATCTAGTGCAGTTGTTTCACTGAAATTGCAGATGGGGTTTAATCCGAGCAAGGGGTAATGTGTTGCACTTTGGGAGGTTGAATGTAAGGAAGAAATATACAGATAATAGTCAGACCCTCAACAGCATTGATGTACAGAGGGATCTTGGGGTCCAAGTGCATTTCTCCCTGAATGTGGCAACACAAGTAAATAGAGTGGAAAATAAGGCATATGGTTTGTTTGCCTTGAATGGTTGGAACATTGAGTTTAAGAGGCAGGAAGTTACAATGCAGCTTTATAAAACTTAGGTTAGCAGTAACAGGATCGGTCCGAGTCAGCATGGATTTACGAAAGGGAAATCGTGCTCGACTAATCTTATGGAATCTTTTGAGGATGTATCTAGGAAAATGGACAAGGGAGAGTCAGTGGACGTAGGGTATCTGGACTTTCAGAAAGCATTTGATAAGGTCCCACATAGGAGATTAGTGGGAAAATTAGGGCACATGGTATTGGGGGTAGAGTGCTGACATGGATCGAAAATTGGTTGGCAAACAGGAAACAAAGAGTAGGGATTAACGGGTCCCTTTCAGAATGGCAGGCAGTGACTAGTGGTGTACCGCAAGGCTCGGTGCTGGGACCGCAGCTATTTACAATATACATCAATGATTTGGATGAAGGGATTCAAAGTAACATTAGCAAATTTGCAGATGACACAAAGCTGGGTGGCAGTGTGACGAGGATGCTATGAGAATGCAGGGTGACTTGGACAGGTTGGGGGAGTGGGCAGATGCATCATGGCAGATGACGTTTAATGTGGATAAATGTGAGGTTATCCACTTTGGTAGCAAAAACAGGAAGGCAGATTATTATCTAAATGGCGTCAAGTTGGGAAAAGGGGAAGTAAAACGGGATCTGGGGGGGTCCTTGTTCATCAGTCTATGAAAGTAAGCATGCAGGTACAGCAGGCAGTGAAGAAAGCGAATGGCATGTTGGCCTTTATAACAAGTGGAGTCAAGTATAGGAGCAAATAGGTCCTTCTGCAGTTGTACAGAGCCCTAGTGAGACCACACCTGGAGTATTGTGTGCAGTTTCCCCTAATTTGAGGAAGGACATTCTTGCTATTGAGGGAGTGCAGCGTAGGTTTACAAGGTTAATTCCCGGGATGATGGGACTGTCATATGCGGAGAGAATGGAACAGCTGGGCTTGTACACTCTGGAGTTTAGAAGGTTGAGAGGGGATCTTATTGAAATATATAAGATTGTTAAGGGTTTGGACATGCTAGAGGCAGGAAACATGTTCCCGATGTTGGCGGAGTCCAGAACCAGGGTCACAGTTTACGAATAAGGGGTCAGCCATTCAGAACAGAGACGAGGAAACACTTTTTCTCACAGAGAGTGGTGAATCTATGGAATTCTCTGCCTCGGAGGACGGTGGAGGCCAGTTCTCTGGATACTTTCAAGAGAGAACTAGATAGGGCTCTTAAAGGTAGCGGAGTCAGAGGATATGGGGAGAAGGTAGGAACGGGGTAATGATTGGAGATGATCAGCCATGATCACATTGAATGGCGGTGCTGGCTCGAAGGGCCGAATGGCCTACTCCTGCACCTATTGTCTATTGTTAGGCCGCATTTGGAGAATTAAGTGAAGTTGGTTACTGGGGGAAGGATGTGGAGCCTTTGGAGAGGGTGCAGCGAGATTTACCTGGATTGGAGGGTATTAGCTACATGTGGAGGTTGGACACACTTGAGATTATTTTGCACTGCAGCATCTAACATTGAGGAGACCTGGTAAAGTATATAAAATTAGGAGAGGCATAGATAGGGTAGGCAGACATAACCTTTTTCAGAGGGGGAAAATGTCTAAGACGTGAGGCCATAGCTTTAAGGTCAGAGGGAGGAAGTTTAAAAGGGACATGTGAGGCGATGGGTGCCTAGATCATGTTGCCAATGGTGGTAGTGGAGGCAGATACGATAGTGGTGTTTAAGAGGCTTTTAGATACAGAAATGGATATGCAGGGAATGAGGGAACATGGATCACGTGTTGGCAAAGGAGATTAGTTTAACTTGGCATCATGTTCGACACAGACATTGTGGGCCAAAACTGCCTGTTCCAGTGCTGTATTGTTCTATAAGATAACACAAGCTATATTTTAACACTAATTACATACATCTGACAGATTGCCCACTTTAAATCTAATGAACCCTTCTTTCACATTTCATATATATTTTACCAAGAAAGTTACTCAGCTTCCCATTTTCCAAGAAAGAAAGAAATTCACATTCTATTTGAAACAGATTTCCAAATCAGAGTTAATGGATCAATAGGTTTTATTTACCTGCAGTAAATGCTGCCCAAGGAATGGCTGGGGAGACTGACTGTGTTCCCGTTTCACCATCTTCAAAGTTCTCTGCTGCCTGAGCATTTATTTTGTTTAAAAAAGCAGAGTTTAATTTGGCAGTACTAACTTATTTCCTAAATATATTTAATAAAAGAATGAATAGTCATCAGAATTTGTGAAGAATAAAAAGGCAAATCCAAATGAAAGATGAGAAAGTGTTGGTTGAAGCAAGCTTGGGGCCGACTTGGAACCTATTTTATAAAAATGTCCATCTGAATAGTGTTGGGCATAGAAATGTTCTGAAGTCATATCTTGATGGGATGTTTCATCCTTGAACAGAGTTGCTCATTAGTCATTATGAAACAAACCTTCTACCCTTCCAACCGCAAGAGAAAGTATAGCTTCCAACCCAACCTCCAAGCAGCTTCTCAGAACAGATCTTAGTATCCCAAGAAATGAACATTCAACAATGCAAAAAGCACTGAGAGGTACTTTAGTCTTGCACTTTAATGGTTACATTTTCATGCCACACTATTTTTAACACATATATTCAAAGCTTGAGGCCGTGCAGAATAGAAATAGTACCTGGTAGTTTAATTGCGAAATGTTGCATTGAGCCATGAAAGCCAATAAGACTACAGTTAGTCTGTGGTCTGTACATTGTTAATAGGTGTAAGCTGAGTTGGCCTTGACAATTAACCAGCTTCTTAGAATGGAGAGGAAAAGAAGAAACATCTGCAAAGTCCCCAGTCCATGAAGCACTTCTGAAAAGCTAATGCTTCCATCGACTAGATTTATTTATTTTACATTCCAATAGTAAATGATAAAGTTTAATCTGAGCATATTATTCAAATGCAAGGTACAACTATACAAGGAGACTATGGACTCTAGGATAAAACTCAAGAACAATTTATTCATGCTCACAAAAGCCATCAGTCTTGTTTTGAGCTTTCAGTAAATAAATTAAATGCACAGTGAATGCCAGAAAGTTGAACCTGATTGGTCAGGTGCTGGTACTGTTTCAGCAAGCTCTGTGAAAAGCTCTGTTCCAAGTCCAAGTTCCAACAAGGGCCTCTACAATGCACATGAGGGGTTGATGAAAAAGCTACTTTTCTTGTAAATATGCTGTATATTTTGGCATATTCTCCTTTTCTCCTTGAAACCAAGTTTAGAATCCAGACAAATCTAAACGAATGAAGGGTTCTTCTCTCTAGAAATTAAATTTGGACATTTTCAGCTAATTACAATTATGTATGAGCCACACTAAAATTGTCTAAAAACTAGAGATTTAACCTGGTAGTTAATATTTGCAAACAAGAAACAAAAGATTCCAGAACAAGACACAAGAGAATGGGATTGTAATGATGTCATTGTATCAGAGGAAGAAAGATTTTAACAATGCTCTTTTTGAACTGCTGCACACTAATGCCAACAGCATTCAATAAAAGAGAAATGGTTTTCATTCCCCAGGGTCCTTTGATAAGCAAAGAAAAGTAGTTCACATCAAGACCAGCTAAGAAGCACATCATATAGTATCAGGAACATTCTTACATATAAGAAACATGATAAAAAAACATTTGTTTGTCTTTATAAGCACTCCCTAAGAAATTACCATTCACCTGGTCCTGGATACAGCCAAAGAGGTCCTTTCTAGCAAATGTGAAAGCAATTCTGTGTACCAGTTTCTTCTGAGAACTGCAGTCAGACTGCCAAAATCATATTTAAATCTTCATGGCCTTAAGCTAGTTGAGATTTTTATTCCCATCTGTCCGAATTGAATTTAAAACACAATTCCAAAACCAAATCACAGTACTCTACCACAATGTACCACCCATTATTAAAGGTACACTCCCAATGCCGAACCAAAGAAAAAGGTTCAATATAGAACTGCATATTTTAACACGTACCTCAAATCCTCCGAATTCATCATCGTCCATCCTTCACCTTGCACCTACAGTAATCAAAACATCACGTTTACAATAATATTTACAATAATGCCACAAAAAACTAAATGGTGGCGTAGCAGTACAGGTGCTCCGGTTTCCTCCCACACTCTAAAGACGTACAGGTTTGTAGGTTAATTAGCTTGGTATAATCGCAAATTATCCCTAGTGTGTGTAGTATAATGTTAGTGTGCGGGGATCGCTAGTTGGCACGGACTCAGTGGGCCGAAGGGCCTGTGTCCGTGCTGTATCTCTAAACTAAACAAACTATGAGAAGGCATTGTGTTTTGTAAAGACATGACAATGCATTTCTCTAATGTACTCAAAGATTTTGGCCTTATTTCACAGTGGCAATGGTCAAATTGATTTGGTTTATTACAGTATCATAAACTTTTTTTTTCTTATAAGCGATGCCAGTTAAAAATATTAATTAAAATGTTCAATCCCCCATGCCTCATTGACAATGTTTCATTTGTTTTGAACTGATTGTGGCACTGAAATTTATTTAACTTGAACAAGTACTCAACTGTTTGGTTTCATCCACTATCAAATTAATCAACCCACAAGGATAATCAGAGCTAATTAAACCATTAAAAAGTTATTTTGAATTTTCTAAATGTTTCCAAAAAGAAATTCTGGTTATGCTCTTTTTTCAAATGCACTAATCCAAACATTAGAACAGAAATATGAACAAGTAAACAGCTCATGAGAGGAAACAAGAAGAAAATCTGCACCTCAATAATAATTGAGAAATTCCATAGTACTGAATCTTTTACCAGGAATGCCTCGAGGATAATCGCTGGAGTTTTTCTTGATGCCTCCACTACAAAGCACTGGGTGCAGCAATGGTGAGGGGTCCTTCTTATTCATCCTATCTGTTCACAAATTAAAATCACCAGCCCATTCTACACAACTTAAGTTGCTTCATCAATGAACCTCCCCCCATCATAAATTGAGATGTGAGGAGATCCCACTGATGACCGCACAATGTTCAACCACTTTCCCATCTACTCAAAGAACACGCAGCACGTAAAAACCACATCACACAAACCCAGCAAGCAGCGAGCCGTGACACTCATAAAGTCAGAAAGGATAGGAGCAGAATTTGGCCATTCGCCCATCGTCTACTGTGCCATTCAATGATGGCTGATCTATCTCTCCCTCCTAACCCAATTCTCCTGCCTTCTCCCCATTACCCCTGACACCCATACAAATCAAGAATCTCTCTATCTCTGCCTTAAAAATATCCATTTACTTGGTCTCCACAACCTACTGTGGCAACAAATTCCACAGATTCACCACCCTCTGACTAAAGAAATTCCTCCTTATCTCCTTCTTAAAGGAACAACCTTTAATTCTGAGGCTGTGACCTCTGGTCCTAGACTCTCCCACTAATGGAAACATCCTCTCCACGTCCACTGGGCAATGTTTAAGGACTCGGCAACAGACCTGATGAATTTGCCACAGCTGTTACAAACTTCATAAGGAAATGTGTGGAGGACTGTGTTCCTACAAAAACCTTCCGAGTGTTTCCTAACCAGAAGCCTTGGATGAATCAGGAGATTCTTTTCACCCAGAGAGTTGTGAGTCTGTGGAATTCTCTGCCTCAGAAGGCGGTGGAGGCCGGTTCTCAGGAAACTTTCAAGAGAGAGCTAGATGGGGCTCTTGAAGATAGCGGAGTCAGGGGATATGGGGAGAAGGCAGGAACGGGGTACTAATTTGGGATGATCAGCCATGATCACAATGAATAGCAGTGCTGGCTTGAAGGGCCGAATGGCCTCCTCCAGCACCTATTTTCTATGTTTCTATCACATTGAATGGCGGTGCTGGCTTGAAGGGCCGTATGGCCTACTCCTGCACCTATTGTCTATCCACATTCTTCTGAAGACTCTTACTCAACACATCAAAAACACACGAACTCATTATTGATCTCAGACGTAAGGCACAACCCAAGACCCCCCTACTCATCTCAGGCGAACCCATATCCACCACTGACTCATTCAAATTTCTTGGCACTCACATAAGCAATAACCTCAAATAGAAAATCAATTCAAATCACATCTATAAAAAAAGCCAACCAAAGACTCTTCTTCCTCCGCCAGCTCAAGAAGTTTAGAGTAAGGAAACACCTCCTAATCCGATTCTACACAGCCATCATCCAAAGCATGCTCACTTCATCAATTACAGTCTGGTTCAGCAGATTAGACACTCACTCACGTAATAAATTACAGCGCATAGTTAACAAAGCATCCAAAATCATCAGCACTCCCCTTCCATCAATAGAATCACTCCATCACAAACGGTCCGTGTCAAGGGTGAAGAAAATCATCTCTGATCCCTCCCACCCAGCTCACCACATCTTCCACCTGCTGCCATCAGGAAGGCGCTACAGCTCACTGCCCGCCAAGACATCTCGATTTAAAAACAGTTCTTACCCACACGCAATACGAATTCTGAACACACTATGACAACAGCACATATCCTCCCCATGCATGTACTGTATACTGTATGATGTTGTGTTTTATGTTATGTTTGACGGGAATCAGCCTACCTTGTAACATCCTGTACTGAACCTGAATTCCACCACCTTGACTGTGTGGTCATTAAATAATCTAATCTAATCTAATCTAAGACCAGATCCCTGGCATTCCGGTCTGGTGACGCAGAGGTCTATAAGAAGTCCAAATATGACCATGGCAAGGCCATAAAAAAAACCCAAAAGGGACTTCCGCTCAAAGCTGGAGGAAGTTCAGTGACGACACCACCGTTGTGAGATCGACCGATTGACCAAATGGTGCCAGCACAACAACCTGACTCTCAATATCAGTAAAACCAAGGAACTGATTGTGGACTTTGGAAGTGGAAGGATGAGGACCCCAAATCATGTTTATATCAATGGTGGAGGGAGTCAAAAACTTCAAATTCCTGGGCGTGCATATTTCCGAAGATCTTTCCTGGACCCAGAACACTGATGCAATTATAAGAAAAGCACATCAGCGCCTCTACTTCCTGAGAAGACTACGGAGATTCAGTATGTCAAAGAGGATTCTCTTGAACTTCTATAGGTGTACAGTAGAGAGCATATTGACTGGTTGCATCATTGTCTGGTTCAGCAACTTGTATGTCTGGGAGCGCGAAACACTGTAAAAAGTTGTAAACACTGCCCAGTCCATCACCCGCTCTGACCTCCCCACAATCGAAGGGATTTATCGGAGTCGCTGCCTCAAAAAGGCAGCCAGCATCAGAGACCCACACCACCCTGGCCTCACACACATTTCACCACTGCCATCGGGAAGGAGGTACAGGAACCTGAAACCTCCAGATTCATGAACATCTTCTTCCCTACAGCCATCGGGCTATTAACACTACAACCTCATATAGGCTCTGAACTACAATAGGCTATTATTATTATTGTTACACTGTTCTGTTTGTTTTTTTGAGTATGTGCGTATGTGTATATATATATATAAATATATATATATATATATAATGTGTGTGTGTGTGTGTGTGTGTGTGTTTGTGTGTGTGTGTGTGTGTGTGTGTGTGTGTGTGTGTGTGTGTGTGTGTGTGTGTGTGTGTGTGTGTGTGTGTGTGTATATGGGTACGTTGTGAGTATGTGTATATCTACACACTGAGCTTTTCTTTTTTCTCTCGCGTTTGTCATATCATACTATGTTTGCATATTCTGTTGTGCTGCAGCAAGTAAGAATTTCATCGTTCGATCTGGGACATATGACAATAAAACACTCTTGACTCTACCCAAGCCTTTCACTATTCGATAAGTTTCAATGAGGTCCCCCCCTCATCCTTCTAAACGCCAGCGAGTACAAGCCCAGTGCCGTCAAACGCTGATCATATGCTAACTCATACATCCCTGGGATCATTCTAGTAAACCTTCTCTGGATCTTCAGAGTCAGCACATCCTCCCTCAGATATGGGGCCCAAAAGTGCTTACAATACTCCGTGGGGCCTGACCAGTACCTTCTAGAGCCTCAGCATTACATCCCTGTTTTTGTATTCTAGTTTTCTTGGAAATAAATGCTATCATTGCACTTGCCTTCCTTGCTACCGATTCATAAGGTCATAAGGAATTCGACCCATCAAGTCTACTCTGCCATTCAATCATGGCTGATCTATCTCTCTCCTAACCTCATTCTCCTGCATTCTCCCCATCTCTGACACATGAATTAATCAAGAATCTATCTATCTCTGCCTTAAAAATATCAATTGACGGCATCTACAGCCTTCTGTGGCAAAGAATTCCACAGATTCACCAACCTTTGACTAAAAAAAATTCTCCTCAACTCCTTCCTAAAAGAACACCCTTTAATTCTGAGCCTATGACCTCTAGTTCTACACTCTCCCACTATTGGAAACATCCCCCCCACATCCATTCAACTTCTAATTGACTTTTTGGGATTCCTGCACCAGCACTTCCAAGTCCCTTTGCACCTCTGATTTCTGGATTTTCTCCCCAGTTAGAAAATAGTCTATATTCCCATTGAGCTGCGGGGCCGGGACAATCCCAGCGAGCAGGTCCAACTCGACTGCCGCAGTCGAATGACAGAGGAGGACTTGCTGCACAGTGCGCCGCAGCCTATGAAGAAGCCGGTGCAGAGCGAGTGGTTAAAGTCCCAGCGGTGGGGCGGATCTCCAGGGTAGAATCAGCACCACCGCGGATGAGGTCAGGTCAGAGCCTCGAGCTCGGTATAAGTATCATCACAATCATCATCATCATCATACAGACATTGGGCATCCTGCAGATACCTTATAACATCTATAAAGAATGTGAAATACTACCTACTTGCCTAGAGAACTGCAGCCCCAACATCATCCAAGACGAAAGAGATCATTAATGGATGTTCCATCACAACTCCAACCATTCATTCCCACAACTACCAACGCATTGAAGACTTCATTCAGTGTTAATATACAGAGGGACCTCAGAGTGCAAGTTCAGAGCTCCCTAAAAATGACAACACAGGTAGAAAGGGCAGTGAAAAGGGCATTTGACATGCTTGCCTCCATCGGCCGACACACTAAGTATAAGAGTAGGGATATCATGTTGCAGCTGTACAAAGCGTTGGTCAGGCTCGGAGTTCAGGTTGTCACACTTCAAGGAGGATGTGGTAGCATAAGAAATGGTGCAGAAGAGATTCACCAGGATGTTACCTGGAATAGTGGGCTTAATTTACAAGGGGATATGGGAAAAGTTCTAGGAGCAGAATTAGGTCATTTGACCCATCAAGTCTACTCTGCCATTCAATCATGGCTGATCTATCTTTCCCTCTCAACCCCATTTTCCAGCCTTCTCCCCATAACCCCTGACAACTTTACTAATCAAGAATCTATCAATCTCCGCCTTAAAAATAAGGGATAGACTGTGTTTATTCTCACTGGAACGTGGGAGATGAGGGTTGACCTTAACACTGTTTTATAAAGTTGTGAAATGTGTAGGTACTGTTTTTCTTCATGTTGTGGAGTCCAATACTGAAGGCCACATCTTTAAGTTGAGAAATTTAAAGGAGATCAGAGGAGAATATTTTTCACACAGAGGGTGGTTGCTCTATGGGCAAACCGCCAAAGGAAATGGTACAGGCAAACTGAGTAACAGCAACTACGAACTGCCTTGATTGCACTAGGGATTATGAGTCTGATGAAGGGTTTCGGCCCGAAACATTGCCTATCTCCTTCGCTCCATAGATGCTGCTGCACCCGCTGAGTTTCTCCAGCATTTTTGTGTACCTAGGGATTATGGACTTTGTTTTTGCACTATATTGATTTTTAAAATTTACTGAAATACTTTCTATTGTTTATTATGGTATCTACTGAACACCGTGTTTATATACCTAAGGCAGACACAAAAAGCTGGAGTAACTCAGCGGATCAGGCAATATCTCTGGAGAAAAGGAATAGGTAACGTTTCGGATCAAGACACTTCTTCAGACCTTAGAACTTAAGACTTCTACTTCCTTAGAAGGCTTAGGAAGTTTGGCAAGTCCACCACAACTTTCACCAACTTCTACAGATGCACCGTAGAAAGCAGTTTATCAGGATGCATCACAGTTTGGTTTGGGAACTGCTCCATCCAAGACTGCAAGAAATTGCAGCGAATTGTGGACACAGCCCAGACCATCACACAAACTAACCTCCCTTTTATTGACTCCATTTATTCCTCACGCTGCCTCGGCAAGGCCAACAGCATAATCAAGGACGGGTCGCACCCAGGCCACTCCCTCTTCCCTCCTCTCCCATCAGGCAAAAGATAAAGAAGTGTGAAAACGCACACCTCCATATTCAGGGACAGTTTCTTCCCAGCTGTTAACAGGCAGCCGAGTCATCCTACCACAACCAGAGAGCAGTCTTGAACTACTATCGATCTCATTGGTGACCCTCGTACTATCCTTTTCGGACTTTGCTAGCTTTACCTTGCACTAAACGTTATTTCCTTACCATGTATCTATACACTGTAAATGGCCTGATTGTAATCATGTATTGTCTTTCAGCTGACTGGATAGCATGCAAAAGCTTTTCACTGTACATCGGTACACGTGACAATAAACTAAACTGATTAAACGGAGATTAATGTCTTATTGCAAATTAATGCCGAATCATAGCGCAACCCTTTGCTTCTGGATTCAAAGGCATTGTAAATCAGTCCTCCAGAAAATACAGTGAATTGTAGTTAGAAGTGAAATGTTCAATTACTTTGTTATTTCTAATACTCAATGAGATGAAGTTGGACAAGCTTCGATTGTTTTCTCTGGAGCGTCAGAGACCGAGGGGAGACTTGATGAAAGTATAAAAAAATTTAGAGTCTGAAGCGTGCGCATGTGCGGGGCCTCGGGCCGGCAAGGCCTGCAGAATCAGCGATAATTTCCAGGCGCTTTGAAGATGTGTATTACAGAAATGAGTTGCTTAAAGCTTAAATAAAGTTTAAGTAAATTAGAAATTTTAATTTGCATCACAACAGAGGCATAGTTAAGCTACACAGTTCGGAACTTTTAAGGGCAGTGGAACTACCAAAGACTAGAAGGCATAGATTTAAGATGAGAGAGGCAAAGTTTAGATGTGTGGAGCACATTTAGGGAGGGATATGGATCACGTGCAGGCAGAGTTTAGGTCACCTTCGCATCATTTTCAGCATGGACATTGTGACCTCAAGGACTTGTTCCTTTGCTGTACTGTTCTATGTTCTTGGCATATTGATAGAAAAACATAAGCAGAACATTCAACAGCCCATCATATTACTCAGTAGACAGGAACTGTAGAATGATCTGTCTGAAGAAGTGTCTCAACCCGAAACATCACCCATTCCTTCTCTCCAGAGATGCTGCTGTAGTCCCGCTGAGTTACTCCAACATTTTGTGTCTACCCAGGAACTGCAAATACTGGTTTACAAAAAAAGACACAAAATGCTGGAGTAACCCAACACATCAGGCTAAAAAAGGGTCCCGACCCAAAAAGTCACCTACACATGTTCACCAGAGATGCTACCTGACCCCCTGAATTACTCTAGCATTGTGCATCTTTTCAGCATGTTAGTCATGTTTACTGTCTTGACATTAGAGGACACCAGACACTGAGGGCCAAAGATAGACACAAAAAGCTGGAGTAACTCAGCGGGACAGGCAGCATCTCTGGAGAGAAGGAATGGGTGACTTTTCAGGTCGAGACCCTTCTTCAGACTTAACACTGGGTCTCACACTCCAAAGCAAAGACCATTATTTACCTAACGTTATCTACCTACCCATTATCTACCTACCCATTATCTACCTACCCATACTGCGCTCCCACCCCTCCCTACTGGATGGAGGCTGACAGCTGCTTAGACCCTCAGGCAGTGACTGGCCCAGGATGGCAGGGGTTCTGACTGTCCCAGCCTCACCTGTTCTGTCCTGGCCTCACCTGTGCTGCCCTCTGTCCCCGCCTCACCTGTGCTGCCCTCTGTCCCCGCCTCACTTGTTCTGTCCCCGGCCTCACCTGCACTGTCCCGGCCTCACCTGCACTGTCCCGGCCTCACTTGCACTGCCCACTGTCCCCGCCTCACCAGCACTGTCCCACTGTCCTGGCCTCACCTGCACTGTCCCGGCCTCACTTGCACTGCCCACTGTCCCCGCCTCACCTGCACTGTCCCACTGTCCCGGCCTCACCTGCACTGTCCCACTGTCCCGGCCTCACCTGCACTGTCCCACCCTCACCTGCACTGTCCCGGCCTCACCTGCACTGTCCCGGCCTCACCTGCACTGTCCCACTGTCCCGTCCTCACCTGTGCTGCCCACTGTCCTGGCCTCACCTGCACTGTCCCACTGTCCCACCCTCACCTGCGCTGCCCACTGTCCCGGCCTCACCTGCACTGTCCCACTGTCCCACCCGCGCTGTCCCGCGCTGTCCCACTGTCCCGGCCTCACCTGCGCTGTCCCACTGTCCCGGCCTCACCTGCACTGTCCCACTGTCCCACCCTCACCTGCGCTGCCCACTGTCCCGGCCTCACCTGCACTGTCCACTGTCCCACTGTCCCGGCTTCACCTGCGCTGCCCACTGTCCCGGCCTCACCTGTGCTGCCCACTGTCCCGGCCTCACCTGTGCTGCCCACTGTCCCGGCCTCACCTGTGCTGCCCACTGTCCCGGCCTCACCTGTGCTGCCCACTGTCCCACTGTCCCGGCCTCACCTGTGCTGTCCCACTGTCCCGGCCTCACCTGCACTGTCCACTGTCCCACTGTCCCGGCCTCACCTGCGCTGTCCCACTGTCCCGGCCTCACCTGTGCTGCCCACTGTCCCACTGTCCCGGCCTCACCTGTGCTGCCCACTGTCCCGGCCTCACCTGTGCTGCCCACTGTCCCACTGTCCCGGCCTCACCTGCGCTGTCCCACTGTCCCGGCCTCACCTGCACTGTCCACTGTCCCACTGTCCCGGCTTCACCTGCGCTGCCCACTGTCCCGGCCTCACCTGTGCTGCCCACTGTCCCGGCCTCACCTGCACTGTCCACTGTCCCACTGTCCCGGCCTCACCTGCACTGTCCCACTGTCCCGGCCTCACCTGCACTGCCCACTGTCCCACTGTCCCACCCTCACCTGCACTGTCCCACTGTCCCGGCCTCACCTGCACTGTCCCACTGTCCCGGCCTCACCTGCACTGCCCACTGTCCCGGCCTCACCTGCACTGCCCACTGTCCCGGCCTCACCTGCACTGCACCACTGTCCCACCCGCGCTGTCCCACTGTCCCGGCCTCACCTGCACTGTCCCACTGTCCCGGCCTCACCTGCACTGTCCCAGCCTCACCTGCGCTGCCCACTGTCCCCGCCTCACTTGCACTGTCCCCACTGTCCCACTGTCCCGGCCTCACCTGCACTGTCCCGGCCTCACCTGCACTGTCCCGGCCTCACCTGCACTGTCCCGGCTTCACCTGCACTGTCCCGGCCTCACCTCCACTGTCCCGGCCTCACCTCCACTGTCCCACTGTCCCCACTGTCCCGGCTTCACCTGCACTGTCCCGGCCTCACCTCCACTGTCCCACTGTCCCCACTGTCCCGGCCTCACCTCCACTGTCCCACTGTCCCCACTGTCCCGGCCTCACCTCCACTGTCCCACTGTCCCCACTGTCCCGGCTTCACCTGCACTGTCCCGGCCTCACCTCCACTGTCCCACTGTCCCCACTGTCCCCGCCTCACTTGCACTGTCCCCACTGTCCCCACTGTCCCACTGTCCCGGCCTCACCTGCGCTGTCCCCACTGTCCCACTGTCCCCGCCTCACCTGTACTGTCCCCACTGTCCCCACTGTCCCCACTGTCCCCACTGTCCCCGCCTCACCTGTACTGTCCCCACTGTCCCCACTGTCCCCCCTGTCCCCCCTGTCCCCACTGTCCCCCTGTCCCACTGTCCCCACTGTCCCACTGTCCCACTGTCCCACTGTCCCCGCCTCACCTGTACTGTCCCCACTGTCCCCACTGTCCCACTGTCCCCACTGTCCCCACTGTCCCACTGTCCCACTGTCCCACTGTCCCCGCCTCACCTGTACTGTCCCCACTGTCCCCACTGTCCCACTGTCCCCACTGTCCCCACTGTCCCACTGTCCCACTGTCCCACTGTCCCCACTGTCCCACTGTCCCCACTGTCCCACTGTCCCACTGTCCCACTGTCCCCGCCTCACCTGTACTGTCCCCACTGTCCCCACTGTCCCCACTGTCCCACTGTCCCCACTGTCCCCACTGTCCCGGCCTCACCTGTACTGTCCCCACTGTCCCCACTGTCCCACTGTCCCCGCCTCACCTGTACTGTCCCCACTGTCCCCACTGTCCCCACTGTCCCCACTGTCCCGGCCTCACCTGCACTGTCCACTGTCCCCACTGTCCCCACTGTCCCGGCCTCACCTGCACTGCCCACTGTCCCCACTGTCCCCACTGTCCCCACTGTCCCACTGTCCCCGCCTCACCTGTACTGTCCCCACTGTCCCCACTGTCCCCACTGTCCCCACTGTCCCCGCCTCACCTGTACTGTCCCCACTGTCCCCACTGTCCCACTGTCCCCACTGTCCCACTGTCCCACTGTCCCCGCCTCACCTGTACTGTCCCCACTGTCCCCACTGTCCCCACTGACCCCACTGTCCCCACTGTCCCCGCCTCACCTGTGCTCCCCACTGTCCCCACTGTCCCCACTGTCCCCACTGTCCCCACCTCACCTGTACTGTCCCCACTGTCCCACTGTCCCAGCCTCACCTGTACTGTCCCCACTGTCCCCACTGTCCCACTGTCCCCACTGACCCCACTGACCCCACTGTCCCCACTGACCCCACTGTCCCCACTGTCCCACTGTCCCCACTGTCCCCACTGACCCCACTGACCCCACTGTCCCCACTGTCCCCACTGTCCCCACCTCACCTGTACTGTCCCCACTGTCCCCACTGTCCCACTGTCCCCACTGTCCCCACTGACCCCACTGACCCCACTGTCCCCACTGTCCCCACTGTCCCCACTGTCCCCACTGTCCCGGCCTCACCTGTACTGTCCCCACTGTCCCCACTGTCCCCACTGTCCCCACTGTCCCCACTGTCCCGGCCTCACCTGTACTGTCCCCACTGACCCCACTGACCCCACTGTCCCCGCTGTCCCCGCTGTCCCCGCTGTCCCCACTGTCCCCACTGTCCCCGCCTCACCTGTGCTCCCCACTGTCCCCACTGTCCCCACTGCCCCCACTGTCCCCACTGTCCCCACTGTCCCCGCTGTCCCCACTGTCCCCACTGTCCCACTGTCCCCGCCTCACCTGTACTGTCCCCACTGTCCCCGCCTCACCTGTACTGTCCCCACTGTCCCCACTGTCCCCACTGTCCCCACTGTCCCCACTGTCCCACTGTCCCCGCCTCACCTGTACTGTCCCCACTGTCCCCACCCTCACCTGCACTGTCCCCACTGTCCCCACTGTCCCCACTGTCCCCACTGTCCCCACTGTCCCACTGTCCCCGCCTCACCTGTACTGTCCCCACTGTCCCCACCCTCACCTGCACTGTCCCCACTGTCCCCACTGTCCCCACTGTCCCCACTGTCCCACTGTCCCCGCCTCACCTGTACTGTCCCCACTGTCCCCGCCTCACCTGTGCTGCCCACTGTCCCCACTGTCCCCACTGACCCCACTGTCCCCGCTGTCCCCGCTGTCCCCGCTGTCCCCACTGTCCCCACTGTCCCCGCCTCACCTGTGCTCCCCACTGTCCCCACTGTCCCCACTGTCCCCACTGCCCCCACTGTCCCCACTGTCCCCGCTGTCCCCACTGTCCCCACTGTCCCACTGTCCCCGCCTCACCTGTACTGTCCCCACTGTCCCCGCCTCACCTGTACTGTCCCCACTGTCCCCACTGTCCCCACTGTCCCCGCTGTCCCCACTGTCCCCACTGTCCCCACTGTCCCCGCTGTCCCCACTGTCCCCACTGTCCCCACTGTCCCACTGTCCCCGCCTCACCTGTACTGTCCCCACTGTCCCCACCCTCACCTGCACTGTCCCCACTGTCCCACTGTCCCCGCCTCACCTGTACTGTCCCCACTGTCCCCGCCTCACCTGTGCTGCCCACTGTCCCCACTGTCCCCGCTGACCCCGCTGTCCCCGCTGTCCCCGCTGTCCCCGCTGTCCCCACTGTCCCCGCTGTCCCCGCTGTCCCCGCTGTCCCCGCTGTCCCCACTGTCCCCACTGACCCCACTGACCCCACTGTCCCACTGTCCCCACTGTCCCCACTGTCCCCACTGTCCCCACTGACCCCACTGTCCCACTGTCCCCACTGTCCCCGCCTCACCTGTGCTGCCCACTGTCCCCACTGTCCCCACTGTCCCCGCTGTCCCCGCTGTCCCCACTGTCCCACTGTCCCCACTGTCCCACTGTCCCCACTGTCCCCACTGTCCCCACTGTCCCCGCCTCACCTGTGCTGCCCACTGTCCCCACTGTCCCCACTGTCCCCACTGTCCCCACTGACCCCACTGTCCCACTGTCCCCACTGTCCCCACTGTCCCCGCCTCACCTGTGCTGCCCACTGTCCCCGCTGTCCCCGCTGTCCCCGCTGTCCCCGCTGTCCCCACTGTCCCCACTGTCCCCACTGTCCCCACTGACCCCACTGTCCCCACTGACCCCACTGTCCCCACTGTCCCCACTGTCCCCGCCTCACCTGTACTGTCCCCACTGTCCCCACTGTCCCCACTGTCCCCACTGTCCCCACTGACCCCACTGACCCCACTGTCCCGGCCTCGCCTGTGCTGCCCACTGTCCCCACTGTCCCCACTGTCCCCACTGTCCCCACTGTCCCCACTGACCCCACTGTCCCCACTGTCCCCACTGTCCCCACTGTCCCCGCCTCACCTGCGCCGAGCGGCCGATCGACAACAACCTGCGCTCGAGCCACTTGCCGGTCCGCGCATGCGCTCGCCCTCCCGCACTCGGCCCGCCCTCTGACCCGGAAGTGCACGCTGTCCTCGGCACCCTGTGGTAAAACACAACGGTGAGGAAACTAACGCTAGAATTCACCGTAAACACAAGGTTCTCCAGTTGCTGCTCCACAAAACAAGGCACAAGGTTCTGGAGTAACTGGGGGTCGGGCAGCAGCTCTGGGGGAGATAGTTTGACGACGGTTCGGGTCGGGACACTTCCTCAATGCCCCCCCATCCCCATCATTGTCATCCCTTCTTTCTTCAGCCTGAATGTAAATGTTTTCAAGAGAGAGTTAGATTTAGCTCTTAGCTAAGGGAATCAAGGGATATGGGGAGAAGGCAGGAACGGGGTACTGATTGTAGATGATCAGCCATTATCACATTGAATGGCGGTGCTGGCTCGAAGGGCTGAATGGCCTACTCCTACACCTATGTTCTATGTCCCATATTATCATCCCTTAAGCCTAAAGTTAAATGTCCTGCATTGTCATCCGTTCTGCAGCCAAAGGCATATGGCATATTGGTCGGGCATTGAGTGTAAGAGTCAGGAAGTGATGTTGTATCTTTATAAAAGTTTGGTTAGGTTGTGTTTGGGGGAGTATTTTGTGCTGTTCTGGTCACCCCAATACAGAAATAATGTGGAGACGGGTCGGTGTACAGAAGAGGTTATCCAGAATCCTGTGAGGATTAGAGAGTATTAGCTTTAAGGAGAGGTTGGACAAACTTGGATTGATTTTACCGGAGTGTCAGATGCTGAAGGGAGACCTGATAGAAATATATAGATAGAGTAGACAATCAGAACCTTTTTTTTTCAGGGTGGATTCTCAATAATTAGAGGGCCATAAAGATCATAGAGAGAATGTTTAAAAGAGATGTGCGAGGCAGGATTTTTTCCACAAACAGAGATGGATACCTTGAGCACGCTGCCAGCAGTAGTAATGGAAGCTGATACGATAGTGGCATTTAAGAGGCTTTTAGATAGGCATATGGATATGCAGGGTATAATGGATATGGATCATGTGCAGCCTTAGGGGATTAGTTTAATTTGACATCCTGTTTGGCATGGACATTGTTAGGTGAAAGGCCCGATCCAGTGCTGAACTGGTACATGTTCTCTGTTAAACAACAAAATCTGGTGATACCTGCACTATAATAATTTTTTTGAGCAAAATCAATGGATTTTTGAAAGTTAAGGATTTAAAATGATATGGAGCCAAACCAAGTAGATGTAGGAATTAAAAAGCAGATCACATTGATCTGTGACATTGATATTGTGGCAAAATAGTCTCAAGGGCTAAATAGTGTGCTCCTGTTTCCATGTCCCATTTGTTAAAAGTTTTTATTCTATTCAGATTACCTTTCCTATAAGATACAATAATCCAATTTGGGTCATCATTTCTCTCATTTTGGCTATTGGTGGGACATCCTATGAAAATCCCTGTTCTTTGGATGGAATTTTGGCAGGACAAGATCTGTGATACCTGAAGAGAAAATGCAATTGAGCAGAGGAGTTTTAATTTGCTCTACAGTAATAGTTATTTTAAGTTTTAATTTAAACTGCACATGTTAATGATGCTTAATTTCTCCTCCTTCCCAGCAAAATATCATTTGTTTAATTGATAGATCAAAGCTGCCAACATGTCAAGGGACAGCTGATTAAATTCAGGATCAGTGATGGTGTCATGATGGAAAACAATTATTCTACAAAAAATTCAATCAAAAAACAAAACTTGCGAAGGATGTTGTTACTGAGAAACAGGAATGATTTTTCAAAAATGAAAACTTACAAAGTAAAGACATGTTTATAAACAATTCTTAATCTTTGGGGTGAAATATGACAGTAAATCAGCATGTCATTTGCACATTAATCAATGAAAACAAAAATCTAGTGGGGTGTAATATGTGATAATAATTCTCTATCGGGTTTGACATTACTACTAATGTTGAATTTCACCCTCTTTCTTCCATGATCAATGGTGACCTGATTTGCCCGGTTACTTTGGGCATCCAACATACTAGAAAATTCAGGTCCACACTAGAAGCAAATTACATTTCAAATTACTATTAGCAGAACTATTTGTCCAAAGTTACCCCTAAGGTGATATTTGTATTACACTAAATTAGCTTTTCCCTCATCCTAGAGCAACTTAGGCCTTATGGTTGGCAAACCTCACTGACGATTGGTTGTGCAACCTTGCAGAAAATAAGCTTCATATAACTTTTTAAAAGAATCATTGAATGGTACATTCTTGTGCTTGACAGAGCATGTGTTTATAACTTTTTTTAATCAAGGTGGTTGTTAGTTATTTTACAGAAACAATTTAAATGCAATATTAAAGAAGAATTATGCAGAATGGTAATAAAATTAATGCTTTCTTTATGTTTCAATATCATTCTTTGACATTAAATTAATCTTTCTGCCATGGACTTAATAGTAGGAACTAATTGTATCATCAAATAACAATTTCATTAAAAATCCTTCATCAAGTTTATTATTTAATATACAAATAAAATGCTGGGATGTGGGGCAACATCGTTTAAAAGAACCAACATAGGTATGACAGGCTAAAAGGATTCCTTATTTTGGTTTAGAGCTGCAGCATGGATCCTTGTAAAGTGCCCCGAGTATGTAGGGAACGGTTGCAAAAGTGGATAACATAGAATAAGTGTGAACAAGTGATCAAATCCACACCTGTTCACACCTGTCCACACCTGTACTCACTGGGTTCAATTTACAAAGGCCAATTATCCTACAAATCTACATGTCTTTGGGATGTGGGAGCAAACCAGAACACCCGGAGGAAACCCACGCAGTCATGGGGAGCACGTGCAAACTCTACACAGACAGCACCCAAGGTCAGGATCGAGCCCGTATATCTGGCGCTGTGAAGCAGCAGCTCTATCAGCTGTGTTACTTCTGTGCTAAAAGTTTCTGTGGTCATCCGATAATTTTAAAGTGGATGTGCAAAAGCTAAATTCATCATGTACTCATTTTTATTTAATTGCTCCATTCTGTTGATGAACCAAACAAACAAATTCTGATGAAAAAAATAATTAGAACATTAGTCGTCGGCCACCTCGACCCCTGTGCCTTCTCGACTATACAATCATGCACATATTATTTATTGTCACCCTCCTGCAATCACCCTAAAATCCCTTGATTCCCCAAATGTTTAATCTTCAGCCTAAAAATGCACAGCGACTGAGCCTCAAACTCCAAACTTCCAAAGATTCACTGCCCTTTGAAAAAATCTTAACTCTAACCTGAATGGCTAAACATTTCTTTTGAAACAGTAACCTCTGATACTAGACATCCCAGTCAGGTAGTTCTAAATGCACTGCAAATAAAATGCATTAAGCCGGCATTTAAATGCAGAATTTTCTTTGTTACTATCAATTTTTTTGTGTTTTCAATGACCCACATGAAATTTAGACTATACTAGACCAAGTCAAGTCAAGTTTATTTGTCACATACACATACGAGATGTGCAGTGAAATAGGAAAAGTTACAAAAGACTCCCAAATTAATGGGAAGGAAAGTTCTAAAAAGGATAAGAGAGTAAGGGCAGGAGCAGTGAAGTGAAGGTGAATACCGAAGTCAAGGTGTTGTATATGAATGCGCGAAGTATGACAAATAAAGTGGATGAGCTTGAGGCTCAATGAGAAATTGGCAAGTATGATGTTGTGGGAATTACAGAGACATGGCTACAAGAGGACCAGGGCTGGGAACTGAATATTCAGGGGTATAAGTCTTATCGAAAAGACAGACAGGAGGGCAGAGGGGGTGGGGTAGCTCTGTTAGTAAGGAATGAAATTCAGTCCCTTGAAAGGGGTGACATAGAATCAGGAGATTATGGATGGTCAATATGGATAGAACTGAGGAATTGTAATGGTAAAACGATCCTAGGGAGTTATCTACAGGCCCCCAAACAGTAGCCTGGATATAGGGTGCAAATTGAATCAAGAGTTAAAATTGACATGTAGCAAAGGTAATGCTACGGTGGTTATGGGAGATTTCAACATGCAGGTAGACTGGGAAAATCAGGTTGGTACTTGACCCCAAGAAAGGGAGTTTGTGGAGTGGCTCCGAGATGGATTCTTAGAGCAGCTTGTACTGGAGCCTACCAGGGAGAAGGCAATTCTGGATTTAGTGTTGTGTAATGAACCAGATTTGATAAGAGAACTCGAGGTAAAGGAGCCATTAGGAGATAGTGACCAGAATATGATAAATTGTAATCTCCAATTACAGTTGACCAAAGGGGACTATGGAGCCATGAGGGAGGGGCTGGCCAAAGTTGACTGGAAAGATACCCTAGTCAAGTCAAGTTTATTTGTCACATACACATACGAGATGTGCAGTGAAATGAAAGTGGCAATGCTCGCGGACTTTTGTGCAAAAGACAAACAACCAAACAAACTATAAACACAATCATAACACACATATTCTTTTACATAATAAATAATGGAAGGAAAAACGTTCAGTAGAGTTAGTCCCTGGTGAGATAGGCGTTTACAGTCCGAATGGCCTCTGGGAAGAAACTCCTTCTCAACCTCTCCGTTCTCACCGCATGGCAACGGAGGCGTTTGCCTGACCGTAGCAGCTGGAACAGTCCGTTGCAGGGGTGGATCTTTGTTCCAAGATCAATGATAGAGTTGGGATATTTGCTGATGATTGACAAGGTTCAATTCTATTTACAACTCTTCAGCAAATGAGCAATCCATGCTGGCATGCAGAAAGACCAAAGCAGAATTCAAGCATGGGCTAGTCTCACCATTAAAGTGCCTGATAATGACCATTTCCAAACAGAATCTTACATCTGTTCTTGACATTAAGTAGCATTATAATTGCAAATATCCCTTCATCGTGAGAGATCAGCATTGACTAGAAATTCAATTGGACGGGCCACATGAAGTGTGGCTACAAGAACAGATCAGAGGCTGGGTATTCTAGTGAGGAACTCACCGGGTCAAGGAAAGAGCATTCACGTCGCGGCCTTGTGTCCACCAATCTTTCCACCACCACGCACAAGAAGCGACAAGATAGACACCATTGTGTGCAGATGCCGAGAAGTGTATTCAGCTCTGGCTGAACAACTTTTAATCTTGTGTGTGGACTCGATAAGAAGAAGTAACTCACCTCCGTGCATGTTTATCCTGCCTTAATGCTATTTATATTACAATCAGGTAAAAATGGCCAATAAGCCAAGGTGATTCATTCTGTCAGTATCAGTGACCAGTCCCGGATTCTTCGCCCAACTTTATTTATCTCAACTTGCTAGTGTGTCAGAAGACAATCAGGATTCAACCAAGTGAATGCCAATGGAACTACTGTGACCAGTAACACTACCTTCATCAAAATACATTCATTTGCATTCCCAGATTAATTTTTTCAATCAAATTAATATTCTAATCCAGGCATGGGAGAAGTAAAGTGACATGTTTCAACAGACATTTTGAAGGAGGAGAATAAGTTTTTGGAAGACCATTCCAGAACCCTTGGATTGCTGAAGATAACTTTTCAGAAGAAACCAGTGCCATACGATTGCAGAGAAATGTAGAGATAACATAAATTTTGGCCAAAGAGGGGCATCCAAAATGGATTTAAAAATAGGGTTGACTTTTCAAAATTCTTTGGCGTTGTGAAAATGTGGCTTTAAATGTCAGTTACGATGTCAATATTGATAAATCAGTTCTATCAATTCATACATATGTTTTATGCATATATGGTTTTTGTCTTATGTATCTCTCTATATATGTATACAAAACTCTCATCTTTTTTGTATCTATATCTGTGAGTGTTTGTGTGGTACTCCCGGAACTACGCCAAAACGGTACACAATAACGCTACAATTTTTGGACCACCCTACTCACCATTGTCCTGTGGTGTGTTTTCATCAAGTTGCATTCAGATTGATGGTATATTTTACGTTATTCACATTTTAAACTTAAAAAATTTAACTTCTCACTTTTAAAAAATCAATTTCTCTTGACCTGCCCCTGCCCATTACATTTGAAACATTGTAATGGACAGGGGCAGGGCAAGGGAATTTGATTTTTTTAAAGTTTAACAAGGGGGGTGAAGAGGAGGGGGAGGGAGTGCTGGGTGATGAGGGGAAATGAGCCGTCCCTGCGTAGTTGGGGGCTATGGGTGAGTGGTGGAATATTGGGTTGGGTAATGGGCTGTGTTGGGGGACCAGGCCTCCCGTGGGGGCTACGGGTGAGTGGTGGAATATTGCGTTGGGGGAACAGGTTGCGAGGGGGGACCAGGCCTCCCATGGGGGCTATGGGTGAGTGGTGGAATATTGCGTTGGGTAACGGGTTGCGTTGGGGGACCAGGCCTCCCGTGGGGGCTATGGGTGAGTGGTGGAATATTGCGTTGGGGGAACAGGTTGCGAGGGGGACCAAGCCTCCCGTGTGACAGGGACCCAGGGATCCGAGGACGTACACTCCATTGAGGATAAATGGGGATCCTGTGGATAGGGTGAACTGTTTTAAATATCTGGGAGTCCACATCTCCGAGGATATGACATGGGCATCACACGCCTCAGCACTCGTGAGTAAGGCAAGGCAGCGCCTCTACCACCTCAGGCAATTGAGGAAATTCAGAGTGTCTCCGAGGATCCTCCAGTGCTTCTACGCAGCGGCGGTGGAAAGCATATTGTCCGGGAACATTACCATCTGGTTTGGGAATTGCTCTGCCAAGGACAAGAAGGCTCTGCAGAGAGTAGTGCTTTCGGCCGAACGCACTATGGGAACTTCACTTGCCCCCCTGCAGGAACTATACATCAGGAGGTGCAACTCCAGAGCCAACAATATCATGAGAGACCCCTTCCACCCCTTCAACGGACTGTTCCAGCTGCTACGGTCAGGCAAACGCCTCCGTTGCCATGCGGTGAGAACGGAGAGGTTGAGAAGGAGTTTCTTCCCAGAGGCCATTCGGACTGTAAACGCCTATCTCACCAGGGACTAACTCTACTGAACGTTTTTCCTTCCATTATTTATTATGTAAAAGAATATGTGTGTTATGATTGTGTTTATAGTTTGTTTGGTTGTTTGTCTTTTGCACAAAAGTCCGCGAGCATTGCCACTTTCATTTCACTGCACATCTCGTATGTGTATGTGACAAATAAACTTGACTTGACTAGGGTATCTTTCCAGTCAACTTTGGCCAGCCCCTCCCTCATGGCTTCATAGTCCCCTTTGGTCAACTGTAATTGGAGATTACAATTTATCATATTCTGGTCACTATCTCCTAATGGCTCCTTTACCTCAAGTTCTCTTATCAAATCTGGTTTATTGAGCAGCTGAAAATGCCCCAGCTGAGGACACTGCCCTAAGGAATACACGGACACCCTGGGACTTCCAAATATCAACGTCATTCCTTTGAGTAACAGGTGTCTCCAACCGTTATACTGTTTTCCCCTTGGTTTACATTGACTTCAGTTTTTCCAGGGCTGATTGATGCCACATTTGGATAAACACTACCTTGATGTCAGGGGAGCCACTCTCAACTCTGGAATTCAGCTCTTTGTTCCAAGACAGTATGGAGGTCTGAAGCCGTGTATTCCTGGCAGGACATCAGTGATCAAGTTCTGAGAGAGTGTGTGCTGCTTGATAGCACAGCCAGTGGAAGTAGACTAATTGGGCAGTAATTAGCTGGTTTGGATTTACTCTACAGTTTTGACCAGAACATACCTGGGAAATCTTCCACATTGTCATACAGATGCCATGTTGTAAGTGTCCCAGAGCAGCACAGGACTTCAATACTACAACCGTAATGTTGTCTAATCCCACAGCAACTACTGCTTCCCTTGAAATGAATCAGACTGGCTTCTGTGATGATGGTGATCCCCCGGCTTGTAAGTGATCATAGGATGAGGTATATGAAGTTAGAAATTGGTGAGCGTTTTTTGCTGTTGCTTGTGGTCCATAATCCCTCACGGACGCCCAATTTAGACTGCCAGACTGAGCCAGTCCCATTCAACATAATGGTAGTGCCAGACAGCATTTTGCAGGGATCCTTGGTGAGAAGATGGGACTTTGTCTCAATAACACATTGCAGCGTCCATCTCCAACAATATTGACATGGGCAAGTGCACCTGTCAAGGGTAAATTGGTGAGATTGAGGTTGTATGTGTGTTGTCCCTCATGTTGCATCATGCTGGGGACTTTGTTGGTGTACAGGCGGATGTTCTAGACGATGTTATTCCTAACAATACTCCAATGCACATTGTATAATTCACCATTTTTTAGATGTTACACAACAGAATTAGACATGTTCCAGTGCTTCCTATGTTAAAAAGGAATGTGGGGAAAAAGCTGGACAGTTTCAAGTGGCAATGGGAAAACAACCAGGGGAGCTTCAAGGGTGTGGGGAAACCTGGGCTCCGGTGAGTTTAAAGAGAGAATGGGAAATTGGGGCCCTGGTGTGTTTCAAGGAGCAGTTTGGGTGGTCTACCCAGTTGTATTCTTTCTCTGTTTCAACACAACAACTATCATACAGCTGGGTACATTGCAAGGTGACCATATATTGCATCAGCACTCTCCCAGCTGTGCACTGTACCATCCTAGCATCTAGCAGTCATTAGATAGCACACTAATCTCTACCATCATGTCATTCTCCACATCAAAAAAATGTATCTGCCTTCAGATCTCCTTTCTAATCATTAGCCACTGGATTACACTGAAAAACAGCTACCACGCAGACCAATTAAGTCAATATCTTCAAATGTTACCAAATATTGCGTGTAAATCCCTGACCTTTTTTAAATTAAAAGTATGATTGTTTCTTCTCTGCAATATGCAGTGAGAGTATTTCTCTATTACATTAACTTTAATTGTACAAAATCAAAACAAATGTGACAGTGTGAACATCATTGCATGGCCTCTGGCTCAGCTGGCACAATTACAACGTTTAATTTAGAAATATAAAAAAACGTATTAAATAAAGCTCGAATAGTCACAGTGGAAATTAGGACAGCCTGCTGCATAAGAAGCTGAGAAAAGAACTAAGGAACTTATCCTTTCACTTTAAAAACACATTGCTGGAGTAACTCTGCGGTACCTTAGGCAGTACCTCTGGAGGACATGGATAGGTGACATTTCTGGACGGGACCCTTCTTCAAACTGACTGGCTTACCCTGTCAGGAAGAATGGTCTCGACCCGAAACGTCGCACATTCCTTCTCTCCAGAGATGCTGCCTCACCCGCTGAGTTACTCCAGCATTTTGTATCTACCTTTGACAGGCTTACCCTTTCACTTCTTAGACCTGCTCACAATAATGTAAGTGATGTTATTGCTATTGTGACACACCATAAATGAATGTACTGTAAGACAGGTGCATAGCAGATGGAAACTTTGTGCTATGGTTAAAACTGCACCTTGGTTTTATAGGGAAAAAATAGTTCTATTAAGTTTTTTTCCACATAATATCTTGGGGCATTTCACCCTCCCCATTTCCAATTATATTTTTAAACTAATAAATATTAAATGCTGCCAGTTCAATATGTTCAATTGTATGCTTCAGTAAACTGTTTTAAATATAACTTAAGTTCAGTGACAATAAACATTTACAATGGACTCCCTCAGGAAATGATGACTCACTCTGTCTAAATGTTTTTATAATAAGTACATTTAGATTCACATCACAACTACTAAAAATAAAGATTTTAGTAATAATAGATAACCACAATTAAAATTAAAAGCAAAGATTGTAAATCATGTGAATTTGATTTATAGAATTATGTTCATTTCACGTTAATTTAAAATATTTTGTATTAAACAGAGAAACTTATTTCTTTACTAACTACATTGGCACTGCTGTTTACTGGACATTAAATTGTTTGCGAAAACAAGGCAGATATCAGAAAACTTCCATCCCATTACATTTCAATAAAGTATAGCAAGAGTTAATAGTACACGTAACACTTTTCTATCAGATTTGAATAATAAGGGAACTTTGGTACTTTCCATAACTGGAGGTGATCTACAGTGCCAACTTTACATTCACACTATGAAGATCCAATCGGGTTGAATCGTACAAATGGTTGAATCATACTATTTCATAGGAAATGTTTTGGTTTGTGCCTAAAGTATAATTCTGGCCAAGATTAATTGCGAGAAGATGTAATCACTGTGATTTATTCAGGGGTGCTAAGTTTATTAATATTAACAGATTCTTACATTGATTAGATGATGTTATGAATGTATTTTCTCACAATGTTTTCTATATCTTATGTGAAATTGAGGCTGCTTTTGAGATGTTACGATGTGTTGAGACTCTGAAAGACTTTCCAATTTTTTGTAGTTTGGTTGGCATCTGTGTATCAGCGCGTGGCTGGCACCTGATATGGAGATATTCAAATTGTTAGTGTATCGTTTTCCTACTCTCATCCAAGTTGGCTAGTCCCAAAGGAAAGAAAAAAGAAATGTGCTTGATGCCAAGTTGACCAGAGGAGGTGGTGACAGGAAGATCTTCAGTCTATCATTCTTGTTGGAGTCTACTTCAAGATTGGTTGCCAATGCATGCTGAAGATCCCAGTCCATTGTAGAATTGCATTTGCATTTTTGGTCACATTATTTCCAGCCCTCCAAGTGGCTTTTCTGCCAGAATATTTGGCAACATTTAGGTTACAGTTTTTCCATATTCAGCTTTGATATTGGCAGGGAGTGCCAACTATGTCACAGAATAATAGAGGACAATAATAGACCCACTAAATTAATGTTGGCCATCAAGCACCCAACTGTGTTAATCCCACCTTTCCTCTACACTTCCCATCAACTCCACCCTTCATCCCCCAATTGCTCTGCGGTCCACATACACTTACATAGAACATGAAAGAGTACACCTCAAGAACAGTCCCTTTGGCCCACAGTATCTGTGCCAAACATGATCCCAAGACCAACTCTTATTTGCCTGTACATAATCCATATCCCTGGCAATCCTTGCATATCCATGTGCATTTCCAAAAGTCTATTAAATACCTCTGCACCATTTCCAAAGTCTCCAAATCCTTCCTGTAATTGGATGACCAGAATTGCATGCAATACGACTGGCCAGAGACCAATAAAGCTGCATCCCGACTCTTGTACTCAAAGCCCCAACCATATCACATGCTTTCTTTACCACGGTATTTACTTGTGTTGCCACTTTCAGGGAGTTATGGACTTGGACGCCGAGATTCCACTCTACGTCAATGCCAGTAAGGGTCATGCCATTAAATCAATCGTACATGTTCCCCTTAGATTTGACTTCCTGAAGAGCAACACCTCATATTTGCTCAGATTAAACACCATCTGCCATTTCTCCTAAATGTTGCCAAATATTCTGGCAGAAAAGCCACTTGGAGGGCTGGAAATAATGTGACCAAAAATGCAAATGCAATTCTACAATGGACTGGGATCTTCAGCATGCGTTGGCAACCAATCTTGAAGTAGGCTCCAACAAGAATGGTAGACTGAAGATCTTCCTGTCACCAGCTCCTCTGGTCAACTTGGCATCAAACACATTTCTTTTTTCTTTCCTTTCGGACTAGCCAACTTGGATGAGAGTAGGAAAACGATTCGCGTTACTGATCTATATCCCGCTGTATACTTGGACAGCCTTCCTCACAGTCCGAGGCCCCAGCAATCTTGGTGTCATTTGCAAACTTAGTAACCATCCATCTATGCTTACATCCAATTTACTTGATCCAGTTTACAGTAACCAGCTAACCTTCCAACTGGTACCTCTTTTAGCATGTGAGAAAAAGCCAGCGTGCCTAGGAAAATGTCATGCAATCACAAAGAGAACCTGCAAACTGTACATAGACTGCACCAAAAGTCTGGGATGAAACTGGTGCCTCTGCGAGGTGAATTCAGCTGTGTAAATCGCTCTGCCACTATCTAATGATGGGAGACATAGTCTGGTAGGATCTGTCCAAATTCAATAAAAAATAGTTGTATGTATGGCTAACACATAGATGTGTAGGAAGGAACTCCAATTGCTGGTTTACGCCGAATATAGATACAAAATGCTGGAGTAACTGTTGGAGTAAAATGGGTGATGCTTCGGGCCGAGACCCTTTTTCAGACACTTGGATGCAGCAGATTCAACAGATATGAATAGGAACAGCTGGATACTTTTTCAGATAAATTCTGGTTAGATAATTGACTAACTTCAAATTCAAATGGTGCTTTAAAAAAAAATTTAAGTCACAATATGGTGAAGAAAGATATCTGTAACATTAACATACTCTATGAAATGCATGAATGCCTTGCGCAACTACCAAACTACATACCATTCAATTTCTGAGAAAGCAAATTCAACATTATGTCCTGGCTTCTTAAAGTATTTCATTGATGTGTTGGCATTGCCCCAGTGGTCTCCAGCTTTGAGCCAGAAACATGTGAATTCACGTCCAGAGGTCTGAACAAGCTAAGCGGGAATGCTGCGCTGTGGAGGTATCCTGTTTCCTGCTTCCATTTCTGTTCAACACAAGTTCTTAAATGTTTAGTTGGCTATTGGATTTCCTCTTGGTACCAACAGTCCCCATCATTCTCCAACGCTGGTTCTCTCTCCACGATGATTTGCCATTCCTGTTCATTAATATAAACTTCCCATTTAAAACGTTTTGAAAGCATGCTCCATGGCCTTAATTTATATAGCTAAATTCTAATTTATTTTTACAAAACAGGAAGAGTTAATGAGGCCTACGCTTTCTGGGCACCATTGTACCTAAACATCCTTGATTTTGTTCCTTGTAGACCCAATCATGATCTCAGCTTCTCTAAGAACAGTTCCTTGCCGTGGATTTTATTATGAGCCCATACCTTTATTGATCGATTTCATTGAAAAATATAGCATGGAAATAGGTCCTTCGGCCCACTGAGTTCACATCAATGACCTATTCATACTTGTGCTATGTTGTCTAACTTTCTCATCCATTCCCTACAAACTGGGGCAAATTACATAGGCCGATTAACCTACAAACCCGCTCATCTTTGGGATGTGGGAGGAAACCAGAGCACCTGGAGTAAACCCATGCGATCACAGGGAGAACATGCAAACTCCACACAGACAGCACCCGAGGTCAGGATCGAACCTGGGTCTTTGGGGCCGTGAGGCAGAAGCTCTATCAACTGCACTGCTGTCCAGCAAACACGGTATGGGTTGTTGTAGACTTTTTCAAAAAATCAGAAAGGAAACTAATAGAAGCAAAACCTAACTGGAAACTTGAAACGTATGAATTATTTCTTGCTCACTCAACTCTCTTAATATTCCCTGTCCCCACAATAACCAGCTATAAAAGCATAAGTAGTAGTATGTTTTAGGAAACTGTTTGAACAGTTAATGGTGTACTTAATAACATCCTGGATGTTCTATCACTTTTCTTACGCAGGATTGTACCCTTCCTAATCGCTCCACTGTTTGTGCTTGGTGACAGTTCCCATTCCTCACTAATATTAATGTCCAGCTTATATAGTATCCCTCTCTCTGAAACACAGTCCTGCTCTGTCTAGATAGGATTTTTTCCCATAAATATGAAGTAAATGTCTAGAAGCCAACATAATATTGGTGCGGGCTGGGAATTGGGTGGGAGCAATCTCAAACTGGGAACATTTGTGTAAGGGTGGTTTGGGTGGGAAGGGACGAGTTGACCAGGGAGTTGCGGAGGGAATGGTCTCAGCGGAAAGGGGTGGAGATGGGAAGATGTGGGTAGTGGTGGGATCCAGTTGGAGGTGGCAAAAATGTCGAAGGATGATGTGCTGTATGCGATGCTGATGGGGTGGAAGGTGAGGACTAGGGCGACTCTGTTCCTGTAACAACACCACCCCCTCCCCAGGTACTTTCCCCTGCAATCGCAGGAGATTCAACACCTGTCCCTATACCTCTCCCCTTGACTCCGTCCAAGGACCCCGACAGTCTATCCAGGTGAGGCAGAGTTTCACTTGCACTTCCAACCTCATCTATTGTATCCGCTGTTCCAGGAATGGACTCCTATATATCGGCGAGACCAAGAGCAGGCTCGGCAATTATTTCGCTGAACACCTCCGCTCGGTCCACCTAAACCTACCTGATTTCCAGCTTACTAAACACTAACTTCCCCTCCCATTCCCAATCTGACCTTTCTGTCCTGGGCCTCCTCCATTGCCAGAGTGAGGCCCAGCGCAAATTGGAGGAACAGCACCTCATGTTTCGCTTGGGTAGCTTACACCCAACATTGTATGAACATTGACTTCTCTAACTTCAGATAGCCCTTGCTTTCCCTCTCTCTCCATCCCCTCCCTCTTCCCAGTTCTCTGGCCAGTCCCACTGCCTCCGACTACATTTTATCTCTGTTTGCTTTGTTGTTAGCTTCTCCCAGCTAACATCCACTGAGGTAACGGAATAGAGGAAACATTCACGTTACCCCTTACTCTTTATTAAGCTGCCAAATAGTTCAACCAACATGTTTGACCATCACAATGAGCAGAAGATAACACCACGTATGGTGCTGTTGAAGTACTTTATTTGGGACTATCCATGTGATGTCTGATGAATGGAGACAGAAGGAACTACTGGTTTACAAAAAGAGGCAGAAAGTAGCGGAGTAACTCAGCGATTCAGGGAGAACATGGATAGGTGACGTTTCGGGTCGCAACCCTTCTGACTGTTTTCTGAAGAATGTCTGAAGAAAGCAGATGATGAGAAATTTCAACCTAATCTGGCCATTTGTTTTGCCGCAAACAGTCTGAGTCTGAAGAAGGGTCCTGACCTGAAACATCACCTATCTATGTCCTCCAGAGATGCTGCCTGACCCTTTGGGTTCTACACTGGATTCTAGCATCTGCAGAGCCACGTGCAGTAACAAATCTTTTTTGGCCATCTTGACTAAGCAAGAATAGAACGGAGACAGAAGCCTATAATGGATCGACTGGGCTGATATTCACTGGAATTTAGACGGATGAGAGGGGATCTTATAGAAACATATAAAATTCTTAAGGGATTGGACAGACTAGATGCAGGGAAAATGCTCCTGATGTTGGGGGAGTCCAGAACCAGGGGTCACAGTTTAAGAATAAGGGTAAGGCCATTTAGGACTGAGATGAAGAAAAACTTTTTCACCCAGAGAGTTGTGAATCTGTGGGATTCTCTGCCAAATAAGGCAGTGGAGGCCAATTCACTGGATGTATTCAAGAGAGTTAGATTTAGCTCTTGGGGTTAATGGAATCAAGGGATATGGGGAGAAAGCAGGAATGGGGTACTGATTTTGGATGATCAGCCATGATCATATTGAATGTCGGTGCTGGCTCGAAGGGCCAAATGGCCTACTCCTGCACCCATTTTCTTTTTTTTTTAATGTTTCTCATTGTTATCTATCTCACAGTGAGAAGATTATAGGCAGCTATCTTATGGTCACTTGCACACAACCCTTGCAACAGAACACACTTCATGGGAACTGAGAAGGTTCTCAAGTGCCGCGGGTGAACTGACAGTGTGAAGTGCACATGTGCCCCTCAGCTACAATCAGTTCTTTACTACTTTAGCAAAACATTAACAGCAGCTCTAAAATAGATTTCATGGTTTTGATTTCAGTATTAAAATGATAACTATTATTGGGTGGTAGTGGAAGAGGGGAGGGGAGAAACGCGTGGATTTGTAGCAATAAGTGTTTTGCAAGAAGCCAACAAGCCTTTAACCAGTTATTTTATTTTACCACACAATTACTCTTGCAATTATTCTCCATGAATAAATCCTTAAGCGTTTTTAAATGCTATATTTTCAGAACTAAACCAATTTTTTCCGGAGTAGGTTACTTTTAATGAGCGCTGTTGAGATAACATCGTTAAAGTGCAGCTTTTGAGATCTGTAACAGTGACTCAAGGTCATAAGATGGGGTGGGAGATTGCAACCTTCACGTGGTCCACCCTGTTTCAACAAATGCAATCAACCTGGCATGCACAAACAGAAGATCAAACAGAACAAGTTGTCTTACAACTTTAGGCTGTGCACGCCATACGCAAGAAGAAGAAGAAGGTCATAAGATCATTTGATTGGAGTAGAATTAGGCCATTCGACCCATCAAGTCTACTCCACCATTCAATCATGGCTGATCTATCCCTACTAACCCCATTCTCCTGCCTTCTCCCCATAACCTCTGACACCTGTACGAATCAAAAATCTATCTATCTCTGCCTTACAAATATCCACTGACTTGGCGTCCACAGCCTTCTGTGGCAAAGAATTCCACAGGTTCACCACCCTCTGACTAAAGACATTTCACCTCATCTCAATAGACAATATACAATAGGTGTAGGAGTAGGCCATTCGGCCCTTCAAGCCAGCACCGCCAATCAAGCAAGACCTCCCCTTCAAAAAGCCACGCTGACTTTGGCCTCATCCTTTATAATGGACTCAAATCTTACCAAGCACCGAAGTCAGACTAACCGGCCTATAGTTCCCACTATTCTGCTTTGCTCCCTTCTTGTGCAGCGGGGTAATATTGACAATTTTCCAATCATCTGGGACATCTCCTGTCTAGTGATTCTTGAAATATCACTATCAATGCCTCCACAATCTCTTTCAGAACTCTGGGGTGCAGTCCATCTGGTCCAGGTGACTTATCCATCTTCAGATCTTTCAGCTTCCCAAGTACATTCTCCCAAGTAATAGCCACTCCACTAACTTCCACCCCCTGACTCTCTTGAATTTCAGGCACGTTGCTGGTGACTTCCACTGTGAAAACTGTTCTTCATTCCCCATTATCACCTCCTGTGGCCCATCTTTCACTCTTGCCTCTTTCTTACTCTTTATATAACTGAAGAAACTCTTGCTATCCTCTTTTATATTATAGGCTAGCTTTCCTTCGTATTTCATCTTTTCTCCCCGAATTGCCTTTGTAGTTACTTTCTGTTGTTCTTTAAAAGCTTCCCAATCCTCTGGTTTCCCACTAATCTTAGCTATGTCATCTGCCTTCTCTTTTAGTTTTATACTCTCCTTGACTTTCCTTGTCAGCCATGGTCGCCTCTTTCTCCCCCTAGAATCTTTCTTCCCCTTTGGAATTAAAATATCTTGCATCTTCTGGATTATTCCCAGAAATACCTGCCATTGCTGTTCCACCATCACCCCTGCTAGGGTCCCTTTCTAGTCAACTTTGGCCACCTCCTCCCTCATGCCTCTGTAAACCCCTTTGGTCAGCTGCAATACCGACACATCCGAGTTCACCTCCTCCCTCTCAAATTGCAGATTAGAATTATCACGTTGTGGTCGCTACCTCCTAATGGTTCATTTACCTCGAGTTCCCTTATCAAATCCGGTTCATTACACAACACTAAATCCAGAATTGCATTTTCCCTGGTAGGCTCCACTACAAGCTGCTCTAAGAAGCCATCTCGGAGGTATTCTACAAATTCCCTTTCTTGGAGTCCAGTACCAACCTAATTTACCCAGTCTATCTGCATATTGAAATCACCCATGACCAAGCTGCGGTTTGAAGCAGTCACCCGTCATGACTAGTGACATGAAAAATCTATCAGCCAGGAACTTGCTCCTTTAGGACACAAAATGCTGGAGTAACTCAGCGGGACAGGCAGCATCTCTGGAGAGATGGAATGGGTGTCGTTTCGGGTCGAGATGCTGCCTGTCCCGCTGAGTTACTCCAGCATTTTGTGTCTGTCTTCGATCTAAACCAGCATCTGCAGTTCCTTCCTATACACTTGCTCCTTTTATTTGTATATTGGCAGCAACGTGGAAATTAAGAGCGACCGCCTTCTCTTTCTGATCTAATATCTAAATAAGTACTGCAGTTGTGTTGGGATTTATTTTATGTTTGTTGTTGCAACTTTGCAGATACACGGGCACATTTTGTTGAAACTTTCCGGGTATAATTCACGAGGAAGAGTTAGCAAGACATTCTCACACCAAACGGGAGCAACTAGAACTCAGACAGAACATACAAGTGTCAATAGATGTTAGAATCTCAAAAGCGATTTACTATCAGATGTACCGACAACGGAACAATGACATTCTTACTTGCAGCAATATAACAGACCTGTGAATGGAACACAATGAACAAAAAATCAATAAATTAATAACGACGATACTAGAGCGAATAACAAAAAACAAAGTCTTTAGTGCAACCAAAAACAGTTGAAGTTCATAGTTGGGATTAGTCATAGCATCATACAGCACGGAAACAGGCCATTCAGCCAACTTGCCCATGCTGACCAAGACGATCCATCTACAACAGTTGCACGTGTCCGCATTTGGCCCATTTCCCTCAAACTATTTCTATCCAGGTACCTGTTCAAATTCCTTTTAAATTATGTTATAGAACCTGCCTCAGTTACCTCTGACAGCTCGTTCCATGAGCACAAATACCACCGATGGCGAGCTAGAGAGAGGGTCTGTTCAAGAGCTTGGTGGTTGTTGGGAAGGATCTGCTCTTGAACATGGTGGTCGTAGTTTCCTGATGGTCAGTGAAATTAGAGCGTGGCCAGGATGGCTTGGTCTAGATTATGATTATTAGAAACATTGAAAATAGGTGCAGGAGTAGGCCATTCAATATGGTCATGACTGATCATCCAAAATCAGTGCTCCATTCCTGCTTTCTCCCCATATCCCTTGATTCCGTTCGCCCTAACCGCTATATCTAACTCACTCTTGAATACATTCCGGTGAATTGGTCTCCACTGCCTTCTGTGACAGGGAATTCCACAGATTCACAACTCTCTGGGTGAAAACGTTTTTCCTCGTCTGAGTTTCGTGTACGTCAATGACAGTTGCGCTTGTGTTAGCGCTGGGGAAGGGGCAAGTTGGGAGAGGGTCCCTGACTTGTGGATGTTGACGCAGGCCAGTCCGCTTGAAAGCTTCCATATGAAAGTCAGCAATGGCTTGGACTTGCTGGTGAGCGGACAAGAATGCAAGCACCATTAGCACGTTGCTTCCATTCCACATACTTATAGCATTCACTGCTCCTCCTCTTCCAGCCAAGCCTTCCCTTAAGACGTTGTTCAATGTTTGTATCACTCGTTATCACCTTCCCCATAGCCAGCATTAAATCATTGTGGGCTCCAACGTTCCTTTATTATCGGTACTGGCTGTAACATGTCTTTCTGTATATCCATTAATGTACTATGTACTTTTTCATATCTCTCGTTCCCTCTCACCTGACTCTCAGTCTGAAGAAGGGTCTCGACCCGAAACGTCACCCATTCCGTTTCTCCAGAAATGCTGCCTGTCCCGCCGAGTTACTCCGGCTTTTTGTGTCTACCTTATGTATAATGACAAGACCATGCTAGAATGACTTTTGTAAGATCGGGACAGCATTGTAGTTGGCCTTCTCACCCCTCGCTTTGCCAGATGGTTCTGTCTCTACCCACCCTGCCACTGAATTCACCTGGTAAAACCAACTTGCCTTCCATTGAGATGGAGCTCGAGTTTTTTTTAATGAATGGAAAGTCTTACTTAGCCTTATCTGGAGATTCTACTGTCAATACATTCACGCGAATGACCATAGAATGTGGGTTCCGAGCCAAAGGGCCAGAACGTGTTGATAAATCCCACCGGGCAGTCACTGACACGCCACACTCATTCATTCACGCTGATTCTGTGAAGATGGAATTCCTCAAGAAAGATTGGTCGTGCAGGGATTATTTTCTTTGGACCAGAGGAACGTAAGGAGATATTCAATGGAGACGTGTAAAATCACGAGGACTCTTGGCAGAGTGGGCTGGGAGGAAGTATTCCCTTCAGCAAGTATATCAGTAACTCAGCCGGGCGAATAGAGTTATTGGTTGAGGAATTTCAGGGGCTCCGACGATAAATATTCACCCTGAGGTTTACATGTTTCCGGAACTCAGCAACCGGTGGGAGACCAGAAACACTCGTCGTATCGAGAAACTACTGTGCGAACGGTTTCATGTTCCCCCATCGAAATGACCACAAATACCACGGATGGCGAGAAAGAGAGCGGGTCTGTGCTGTCCACCAGTCGCCCGGTGCCCAGGTAGAATGGTCTGGGACTTACTCTGCGATGAAGCTCAGTCGTTTCATATTCACAGATCTTTGATGAAATTCTCCAATTTTAACAAAGCCTTTCCTTGGTCTATCGTCTCCAGTGCTGCATAAATATATACAATAATCAGTAGCGGACAGGAGCAGGCCCTTCGGCACATAATGTCCGTACAGAACGTCATGCCCAGTTCAACTAAACTCCTCTCCTACACATTATCCAGAACCCTTCAGTCACTGCATAGCCATGTCGCTATCTAAACGGTTCTGAAACACCACTATCGCACCTGCCTCCACCACCACCCCTGGCAGCTCGTTCCATGCACCCACCACCCTCTGTGTAAAAAATCAACTTGACCCCCACATATTCTTTAAGCTCTACACCTCTCAACTTCAACAGTGCTACTTAGATAGAGTTAGAGAGAGCTCTTAAAGATAGCGGAGTCGGGGGATATGGGGATAAGGCAGGAACGGGGTACTGATTGTGGATGATCAGCCATGATCACAGTGAGTGGCGGTGCTGGCGCGAAGGGCCGAATGGCCTACTCCTGCACCTATTGACCTCTAGTATTAGACATTTCCATCCTGGGAGGAAACAAAAGGTCCTGACTATCTACCTTATCTAAACGCGTCATTTTATATATTCATATCCCTCCTCAACTTCCGGCCTTGCAGAGTAAACTATCCGAGAGATTGTGGAAAAACACGCGCATTCCATTCATGTCACTCACTATTGTAACCTCAGAACCCGCTCACGCAAGTAAAGTGTGCTCGAATTCTCATCAACGTGAAATATTGCAACACCAGAAGGTCGCTAGGGATCTTGTGAAGCCATTCACGGTGGATCTAAATCCAGAACGTGCAAGTATTGGTGCTGCGGCCGGGAGTGCTGTGCATGTATAGAACTAAATACAAGTATCTTTGTGGCCAGGTTAATGCGATTCCAGGCAGGCAGGAGAAAACTACGCTGTCCTTGGCTTTACATGGTAACTCAGTGATGTTGGCCAACCCGCTGCCCCTTGGTCTCACGCAACAGCATCTGGCAACAACAGCAACAACCATCCAAACACAGTTTCCAAGAAGAGCCACTCCGGATGTGGCCAAGCTCAGCAAATGCGCCAAGTTTGCATTCATGGAACCACGGGGGGAGCCAGATACACGAGGATGGCTCTTCCTGTTCAACATAAACATCAGCCTGTACCATCTTGTACCTACATATCCCACCACTGCCGGCCAGATTCAGGTCTCGACCCGAAACGTCATCCATTCCTTCTCTCCAGAGTTGCCGCTGAGTTACTCCAGCATTTTGTGGCTAACAATATTCGGCCACCGCTGGCGCCGCCGCGCACTCCATGCATTAAACAGCAACAACGCATCGCAGCTGATGTCAGGAGCACATCTCCAAAACCCTCGTAACACCAGCTACTGACAAAATAAGCCCTTCAGCACTGGAGGTTATTTGGACAGAGCTCTAAGACAAAATAACACCCTGGTTCACAAAATGACACCGGGTTGTGAAATGCCTCCTAACCTCTGGTGGTTTGTTTCTGAAACCCACGAGGAAAATGTTGGTGGGTTGGTGTTGGCAATTGCCAATTGAAAAATTGGTTTCAAAATGACCGCACGGTGCAGCGGTACACAGTAAACACGGCAGGACCTCACTGTCGTCTCTTACATCCGTGAACCCGAGCACACATTGAGCGACCACTTTGCTGAACACTGCAAGAGTGGCCCCGACCTCTACCCCCCCCCCCCCCCCCCCCCCCCCACACACACACACACACCCCACCCCACCCCACCTCTGTTCGCTCAGCCTTCTCCTATTGTAACGTTGCAACAAACCTCAAGGATAAGTCAGCCAACCAACCTGTGCCTGATGGGATTGGAGACTAGTCTATGAAGTCAACATGTACAAAAAAAACGGAATCGTTTTGATGAAAGATCATAAACCTGCCACAATGATATCATTTCCTGGTTCCCAACTCTGAAAGTCCATTCCCTCCGTAGATGCTGCCTAGCCCGCAGAGGTCCTGCAGCACTTTGTGTTTGGCTCCGCTTCTGTTTCCTCTCGCCACAGAGTGTTTCCAGCATTCTCCCATCTCAAGATCTCACTCAAATTAAAGTCTGGGTTCAGTGTTACACCTAGCATGATGATCTGGAGTAGATCCTGAGGATTGGCGGGTAGCAAACGTAACCCCACTTTTTAAGAAGGGAGGGAGAGAGAAAACGGGGAATTACAGACCAGTTAGTCTAACATCGGTAGTGGGGAAACTGCTAGAGTCAGTTATTAAAGATGGGATAGCAGCACATTTGGAAAGTGGTGAAATCATTGGACAAAGTCAGCATGGATTTACAAAAGGTAAATCATGTCTGACGAATCTTATAGAATTTTTCGAGGATGTAACTAGTAGCGTGGATAGGGGAGAACCAGTGGATGTGGTGTATCTGGACTTCCAGAAGGCTTTCGACAAGGTCCCACATAAGAGATTAGTATACAAACTTAAAGCACACGGCATTGGGGGTTCAGTATTGATGTGGATAGAGAACTGGCTGGCAAACAGGAAGCAAAGAGTAGGAGTAAACGGGTCCTTTTCACAATGGCAGGCAGTGACTAGTGGGGTACCGCAAGGCTCAGTGCTGGGACCCCAGCTATTTACAATATATATTAATGATCTGGATGAGGGAATTGAAGGCAATATCTCCAAGTTTGCGGATGACACTAAGCTGGGGGGCAGTGTTAGCTGTGAGGAGGATGCTAGGAGACTGCAAGGTGACTTGGATAGGCTGGGTGAGTGGGCAAATGTTTGGCAGATGCAGTATAATGTGGATAAATGTGAGGTTATCCATTTTGGTGGCAAAAACAGGAAAGCAGACTATTATCTAAATGGTGGCCGACTAGGAAAAGGGGAGATGCAGCGAGACCTGGGTGTCATGGTACACCAGTCATTGAAAGTGGGCATGTAGGTGCAGCAGGCAGTGAAGAAAGCGAATGGTATGTTAGCTTTCATAGCAAAAGGATTTGAGTATAGGAGCAGGGAGGTTCTACTGCAGTTGTACAGGGTCTTGGTGAGACCACACCTGGAGTATTGTGTACAGTTTTGGTCTCCAAATCTGAGGAAGGACATTATTGCCATAGAGGGAGTGCAGAGAAGGTTCACCAGACTGATTCCTGGGATGTCAGGACTGTCTTATGAAGAAAGACTGGATAGACTTGGTTTATATTCTCTAGAATTTAGGAGATTGAGAGGGGATCTTATAGAAACTTACAAAATTCTTAAGGGGTTGGACAGGCTAGATGCAGGAAGATTGCTCCCGATGTTGGGGAAGTCCAGGACAAGGGGTCACAGCTTAAGGATAAGGGGGAAATCCTTTAAAACCGAGATGAGAAGAACTTTTTTCACACAGAGAGTAGTAAATCTCTGGAACTCTCTGCCACAGAGGGTAGTCGAGGCCAGTTCATTGGCTATATTTAAGAGGGAGTTAGGTGTGGCCCTTGTGGCTAAGGGGATCAGAGGGTATGGAGAGAAGGCAGGTACGGGATACTGAGTTGGATGATCAGCCATGATCATATTGAATGGCGGTGCAGGCTCGAAGGGCCGAATGGCCTACTTCTGCACCTAATTTCTATGTTTCTATGTTTCTATGATCTCTTTCCTGTAGTAGTGGGCCAGAGAGACCAAGCATCGATAACCAGTCAATATGTCAATTATGAGCATGCCTTACATTGTATAAATTAATAATCAGGTCGTTACGGGGTAGTTGGGTGATTGTATGTTTTGTTAAATTAATCGAGATAGATTGCATTTTACAGTCATTATATATGTTCACAGCGCAGTTTAAAAAAAGGGTCAATGTCTAGACAGAAATAATTGACAGTAGACGGCAACACAGAGTGCTGGAGTAACTCAGCGGGTCAGGCAGCATCTGTGGAGAATATGGATAGGTGACGTTTCGGGTTGGGATCCTTCTTCAGACAGAGTCCCGATTCGAAACGTCACCTATCCATGTTCACCACAGATGCTGCATGTCCCACTCAGTTACTCCAGCACTCTGTGTCTATCTTTGGCGTAAACCGGCATCTGCAGTTCTTTATTTCTTCATTGTGATGTCCTTATTCAGAGAATCGCTAAAAAGCATTGTCTCTCCGAAGTTCCATAAGTACCATTGTAAGGCAGTTGTTTTTTTGTTATTGTTTTAGTCAATGATGTTTTAATTTTGCCGAGAGAACTAGTCTAGTAGTCACCATGGACAGCTCTCAGTTACACAATTCGCTGCAAAACCGAGGCGTTCGTGGTCCTTCCTGGCCGTGGGTCGGTGCTGATTGGACCCACATGACCCGCTCTTCACACAGACACTCTTGGTGCGCTCTTGTGTACACGCCTGGAGTTGTCAATGGTCTCACACTCTCTCTGCTTTAAGTTGCGCGTGTGTGTATGTTGCAGCTGCTATGACTGCATAACATAGAAACATAGAAAATAGGTGCAGGAGTTGGCCATTCAGCCCTTCGAGCCAGCACCACCATTCAATATGATCATGGCTGATCATCCACAATCAGTACCCTGTTCCTGTTTCCCCCCCGTGTCCCCTGATTCCGTTAGCCCGAAGAGCTAAATCTAACTCTCTCTTGAATACAAAGTTCATATTTCTGCACTGTACCGGAAATGCATTGCTCCCGCACCGTTTAATACAGTACCCGTCTAAGTCAGATTGTAATGACCAACCAGGGGTAATAACCGAGGAATCGCGGCTGTTTATAAAGCCATATTTATGCAAGAATATATACTGTAGACACGCGCCTGAAGAAGGGTCTCGACCCGAAACGTCACCCATTCCTTCTCTCCACAGATGCTGCCTGTCCCGTTGAGTTACTCCAGCTTTTTGTGTCTATCTTCCTGAAACTTATACCAGCTATGAACTGATTCAGGAGTCACCGGTAAATCTATTTCCAGGTAAGGCCAGCAAATTCCGGGCAGGTGGGCGGATAGAGAGCCAATGCCTTCGGTCAACAGGTTTAGAGGGTGAGGGTGAGGGTGATCTCCGGTTTCCTGCGCCCTGTGTTTTGAGAGCCGGACACAGAGTGGTGCTGCCAATGTGATAACTACCTGCCCGCGGCTGCCTAAAGACTATAATGACGTTGGTTTTATTTTTAACCTTCCTGGGTTCATTGCCATTTCCCCCTCCTCCTTTAAGGATTGGCCAATTTGTTCCAACACAATGGTTTACAATATGTATGTCCAACCTCAGACGGGCAGTGACTGATCCAACGCAAATTAACGCGGTGTGATGTCAGAGGGAAGGTGTTTATCAGGCTGGGGTCTGTCGCTGGCTGGAGCAGTAGTGGCAAGTTCGGCGCCGGAGATCGCATAACCCAGGCTGGGACTCAACCTACGCCGCGCTTCTATTAACAACCAACTTGTTCGCCGAAGACCCCTCTCTCAGTTTCACAGACAGCCGTGAACTCAGTAATCCGCCGCGCTGCTGCCTCCAGCCCTGCTGTGGTAGGTTAAATGTCAATGCACTACTGTGGTGGGGTGATGCTGGTGATCAGGTTGGATGTCCCGGTGTCAAAACTTCCAGGAATTTGTGTAGCGCGTAAGATGCGCGAGTGGCGTAATTAGTGAACCATTGGCAGATATTCTCCTGGATGGAGTGAGTGTTAACTATGATATCAGAACTTGGTGTTCCTATAAACTTTCAGCGATCAGCTTGCCATGTCGAGTATCAGGAGGTTAGAGAATGGATACACTCGGGTTGTGCATTTGCGACAGAGATCGCACCTTTTAAAACAAGCTGGGATGTTTTTGTTTTATGAAAGATGAGCTATATATAAATATAAATATATAAAACTGACTTTCGCCGCGAGTGGTTTGGGTGCAACAGTGTGATTCGTGGATTTGAATTCTGGCCGCTGTTCCGCGCGTCTCTGGCATAAGAGAGGCTCGGCTAGATCCAGCCACACAGCGCGCAGCTGGCAGTGGGACTGGGAGCCAACTAGTAGCGCTGGCATGTTCTTTAAAATACTCTGGGAACTCGTTTACCTCCAGGCGGCTCGCGTTCAATAAAGCCTCAACGTTGAGTCCGACGCGGCGAGAGGCGGACCCCCCCCCCCCCCCTGAAGTAAGTGCGCGGAGCGGAGGCGCTTCACATGTGGGGAGTTTTACAAGCCGCGTACATCTCTTTGCGAGCAGGCTGTAGGAGTAGACGCCGGCGCGTCCCAGCCCCGCATTGAACGCTAACCGGACGGTTCATGTGTTCACAGGTTACAAGAGGTGACATGGAGAACAGCGGGAACATCTGTCAGCATCTGGCCATCGCTATATTCCTCTTCTGTTCTTATACCGCCACACACGGCAAACCAGTGGATGGAATTAACATCAAGTAAGTTTCTCCTGCTCCGGGCGGGATGTGGTCAGTCACTCCCTGTCAAATATAGAAGATAAGACGGCGTTCTCCGTCAGTTGATTTTTTTCCCATCGTTTGAGTATTGCACTTGATTTAAACACAGAATGCTGGAGTAACTCAGCGGGTCAGGCAGCATGTTCTGTGGACTTTAAACGGGTCATGACCCGAACTGTCTCCTGTCCATACCCTCCACAGACGCTGCCCGACCCGCTGAGTTCCTCCAGCACTTTGTGTGTTTTTTTTCTTCTCTCTCTCTGTTGTTATGTTTTAGACAATACTTGCAGGAGTAGGCCATTCGGCCCTTCGAGCCAGCACCACCATTTAATGTGATCATGGCTGATCATCCTCAATCAGTACCCCGTTCCTGCCTTCTCCCCATGTCCCCTGACTCCGCTATCTTTAAGAGCCCTATCTAGCTCTCTCTAGAAAGTATCCAGAGAACCTGCCTCCACCGCCCTCTGAGGCAGAGAATTCCACAGATTCACCACTCTCTGTGAGAAAAGTGTTTCCTCGTCTCCGTTCTAAATGGCTTACCCCTTATTCTTAAACTGTGCCCCTGGTTTTACTCTGGCAACTTGCTGGGCTGTTCTGGGCTAGTCTGGGCTAGTCTGGTCTGGGCGGGGCTGGGCTGTTCTGGGCTGGGCTAGTCTGGGCTGGGTTGTTCTGGTCTGTTCTGGGCTAGTCTGTTCTGGGCTGGGCTAGTCTGGGCTGGGCTAGTCTGGGCTGGGCTAGTCTGTTCTGGGCTAGTCTGGGCTGGGCTAGTCTGTTCTGGGCTAGTCTGTTCTGGGCGGGGCTGGGCTGTTCTGGGCTGGGCTGTTCTGGGCTGGGCTGTTCTGGGCTGGGCTAGTCTGGGCTGGGCTAGTCTGGGCTGGTCTGGGCCGGTCTGAGCTGCAGTTGACAGACGCGCTCGCTGTGGCTGCGCTCGGCTGGCGAGGTTCTGCCGCCGTTTCCAGGGGGTTGGAGCAAGTTGGAACTGAGCTTGAGCGTGATGTGAAACAAGACGTGTGGTGTCTGTGTTTTGTAGGAAGAGGTCAGTCACGGAGCACCAGTTCATGAACGACAAGGCCAGGTCAATCCACGACTTGCGGCGACGGATCTGGCTCAACAACGTAATGGGAGAGATACACACAGCTGTGAGCCGCGAGGTGGCCGAGCGGCCGCCGCCACGTTCCGCCAGAGTGCCCGTGCTTCTCATCAACGTGGGGCCCAAGAACAGCACCAACGCGGTCACCAGGACGGCGGGAAGAGAGGAGGACAAGCCGGGCGCAAACAGGCACCAGAACGCCAGGAAGAACGGGAGGAGGAAGAAACAGGGCAATAACAGCAGGCGCAAGGCGCAGAGAGGCCGGGAGGAGAACCGCAGGCGCGCCCGCTCCCCCGTGACCCAGCCCGGCACCGGAGTCGTCCCAAGCCTCTCCCCACCGGCCAACTCCCGCTCTATCGCCCCGGTAACTACCGCCGCTTGAATGATTGAAAGATACAGTATGGAAACAGGCCCTTCGACCCACCGAGTCCACGCCGACCCCCTTCACACTAGTTCTATGTTATCCCACTTTCTCATCAACCCACCCCTTGCCCGTTTCACAGCTAAATTAACCGACAAACTGCATGACTTTGGAGTGTGGGGGGGAGCCGGAGAAAACCCACGCGGTCACAGGGAGAACATGCAAACTCCACACACAGACAGCGCCCGAGGTCAGGATCGAACCCGGGTCTCTGGCGCTGTGGGGCAGCAGCTCTACCCGCTGCGCCACTGTCCTCTCCCTCTCACGGTTTTTGCTTTGAAGTTTATAGACTTTGCCCGAGATGGGTCTCGCATTCGCCGGTTAACAATCGCCCAGACACCAGGCGGAGGCGTGACATCCGCTCAGTCACCTCCAGACAATAGTCTGGCAGCAATGAAACTAATCCATTCACACCTGCACCTTGCATTAAAACGCCCTGTACAACACATGGCTTCAGAGAGCATCGTACAGAGCGTAGATAAACAAGGAACTGCAGGTGCTGGTTTACAAAATAAGACACAAAGTGCTGATGCTGCCTGACCCGCCGTTACTTCCGCACTATGTGTCTTATCGAGATGCTTTGTCCCGCCCCTACCACCCCCCCCCCCCCCCACACACAGTCAGTCTGAAGAAGGGCCTCGACCCGAAACGTCACCTATCCATGTTCTCCACAGATGCTGCCTGACCCTCTGAGTTACTCCAGCACTCTGTGAAACGTCACCTATCCATGTTCTCCACAGATGCTGCCTGACCCGCTGAGTTACTCCAGCATTTTGTGAAACGTCACCTATCCATGTTCTCCATAGATGCTGCCTGACCCGCTGAGTTACAACAGCACTTTGTGAAACGTCACCTATCCATGTTCTCCACAGATGCTGCCTGACCCGCAGTTCCACTGCACAGAACTGTAGTGTTTCATCAGCCTCTCCCGTTGATCCACGTCCAACCCTCCGCTCAGTGCACAAGTCCAACACGTACACAGTGCAGGTAGACAAAAGTGCTGGAGAAACTCAGAGCAGAAGATTCAAACAAGGGGACATGACTTGAGAATTAAGGGACTGAAGTTTAGGGGTAACATGAGGGGGAACTTCTTTACTCAGAGAGTGGTAGCTGTGTGGAATGAGCTTCCAGTGAAGGTGGTGGAGGCAGGTTCGTTTTTATCATTTAAAAATAAATTGGATAGTTATATGGATGGGAAAGGAATGGAGGGTTATGGTCTGAGCGCAGGTATATGGGACTAGGGGAGATTATGTGTTCGGCACGGACTAGAGGGGTCGAGATGGCCTGTTTCCGTGCTGTAATTGTTATATGGTTATATATTAGATATACCATATGGGCAGTAAACACTATCGTCAAACTCCAATCCAACAGTTGGAGCAAGGTGGAAGATACTGGATATAGTTCTCAGCATTGTAGCGCATCAGTTCCACAGACAAAGTCCAATGTCCGTAATGGGGTAGAGGTGAATCGGACAGTACCCTAGCTTATGGAAGGGCCGTTCAGAAGCCTGATAACAGAGAGGAAGAAGCTGTTCCTGAGTCTGGTGGTGCGAGCTTTCAAGCTTCTGTACCTTCTGCCGGACGGGAGCGGGGAGAAGAAGGAATGGCCGGTGTGGGACAGGGACAAGTCTTTGATTATGTTGGCTGCTTTTCCGAGGCAGCGGGAAGTGTAGATGGAGTCAATGGTGGGGAGTGTGGTGTGTGTGATGGACTGGGCTACATCTACAATGGTGGGGAGTGTGGTGTGTGTGATGGACTGGGCTACATCTCCAATGGTGGGGAGTGTGGTGTGTGTGATGGACTGGGCTACATCTACATCTACAACTCTGCAGTTTCTTGCAGAGATTCCTGGATGTTTGCTGAATCCAGTACAAGTTCATTTGGTCAGGGTCATTCTCCAAGAAACACCTCCAGTCTAACCACTGGCAGAGCGATCCTCACATATAATCACAGTGTGCGGGTTACTTTTCTGGGCAAGAGCATTTTTAATACCAGTGAGGTTTCTAACCACAAATCCACCAAGTCAGCCGATTTCATTCGCTGTAACATGACTTATCCCTGGCTCAGGCTCAGCCCATCAACCACACAAACCATCACTTCTGAACAAGTTACTTCCAGCCACGACTTTACAGTCATTTCTTCCAGCTCTCAACTTTCTAAGTTGGCAGCAATCCAAAACTGTGCTGCCAGGTTCTATCTTGCACCGAGTCTGTTCACCCATCACTCCCGTGCTAACCCACATCACCGAGTGGAATCCCGGTTAATCAACAGCTTGACTTCAAAGTTCTCATCGTTTTGTGCCGTTCCCTCCACGACATCTACCGCCCCTCCCTGGCTAAATATCTAACAATTAGCCAGCCCTACAACTGCCTTAGATATTTGCAGTCCCCCCCAATTCTGGCCCCCAGCACATGTCTAATCACACTGCCCCCCCCCCCCCCCAATCATAGTAAAACCACCCTTTCACCTTCCAAAGCCCAAAATAATTACATTCTGTTCCCACTCTAATGACTCTGGATTAAGTTGCATTGACAAGTATTTACATTGGCACACACGTATATCCAAGTGGAATCATTGTTGTTTTAATCTTTCAGTATAGTTATGTACAATGAGGCTGAGGGGAGATCTGGTCACAATATATAAAATCACCACAGGCATAGATAGGGTAGACAGTCGGAAGCTTTTTTCCGGGGTTTAAATGTCAGACAAGAGGACATAGCCCTGAGAACAAAACAGAGGGTGGGTGGGGGCCTGGAACACGCTGCCAGGGGTGGTGGTGAAGGCAGATTTGATAGTGGTGTTTAAGAGGCTTCAGGTTTAAGAGGCATGTGGATATGGAGGGATATGGATCATGTGCAGGCTGAGGAGCTTGGTTTAACTTGGCATCATGTTCAGCACTGACATTGTGGGCCGAAGGGCCTGTTCCTGTGCTGTTCTGTTTTACGAGATCATTCAGTGCATGTCCTTTCAAGTCCAACCTTTTCAATGGGTGAAATACCCATCATTATTGATCAACATATTTGTTAAAAATGGCCAGCCCACCAATCTAAACCCCTAGTCACAAAAAGCTGGAGTAACAGCGGGACAGGCAGCATCTCTGGAGAGAAGGAATGGGTGACGTTTCAGGTCGAGACCCTTCTTCTAAACTCATAATTAGCTTCAGGGAAAGAAGAAGCTGTTGCTGGATCCTTTCCCAAAGCATCTTCAGGACGTCCTGTGAAGCTCAGACGCTTCTAGTTTAGAATGTTACAACTTGCACCTACATTGTCTCTGAAACAACTCATTTTATAGAAAACGTGATTCATCGCTTGTTTTCTAGAGAGAGAAAAAGAAAATGTCCGGTTTAGAAAGTTTTCTTGAAGTTTCAGGTGTGCACTTGTTAATGATGCAATCCTCTGTGAAGATGCCAAATATATAATTCTGTAGACTAAAATTCAAAATGAAACTACAAAACATTCAACACATCTTGCAGTAATCACTAGTAATACAAAAATGCTAAAATGTTCCGTGTCTTTGGACTTCTGTTGCATTTTGCTTGATTTTAGAAATGTGCTTTCCATGGTGAGGGATGTAATGATGAAAGGTCTCCACCTGGCAACCTCGGCTTTATACCCTGGACTATTCCAACGTGAGGATGCATGTTTAAAGGGATTTCTCCATCTGAATCATTTCACTGGTAATTGTGTAATAAGTAGCCCACTCCACTCTCCCACTGATCCATCTATCAATTTATGGATCATTAGAACAAACAGCATTGAGAGGAAAGTCCTAGATACAAGTTCAGCTACTGTACCTGCTAGAGCAGTCATTAGATAGAGGATTCTACTTCCTTTGACCATATAGAGTGGGAACTATCAGCTCGAAGATGTTGATTCTCATCCAGTGAGTATGGGATCGCAAATATCTATGGCAGAATCCATATACATTACAAATAGACTGTTGAAAAATTGGTCCAAACCCGAAATGTCTCCTGTCCATTCCCTCCACAGACACTGCCTGCCCCACTGAGTCCTCCACCACTTTGTGTCCGCCATCCACAGCCTCTTGTCTCTCTATTAAAACCCAGTGAGTCGTTTTTGTTCCAAGATGCCCAATTAAGTTTCTACTATCGACAAAGTTATCAGTCACTGTTCATAGACTATATTTTTATGACGTTGCTTGTTTAAAATACCCAGCAACCATTGAGTACTTCTTTATTCCTGCAGGTCTGCTCTGTAGGTGAAGATAGAAAAATATATTTTGCAATATTCTGTCCCTGTGATCATAACTAAACTATTAAACATATTTATTGATTGTAAATATAAAACACACAAGAGAATAAAAACGTGAGTGTACACTATGGAACTATACGTTGGTCATTGTGAATATCTGACAATTTATGATTCATGTCACATACCGTAATTTATTTGTTAAATCATCTATTTATTTGAACTGTGTATCATGGTGCTGCTAACTTCTGATATATTGTAAAGATATGCACTTTAGAGTTCAAGTAATGTTGATACATGGCCAATAATAAAGTGATGTTGTGGTTTGTTGAATTGGAAATTGGAGTAATGGTCTTTATTGATATGATCAAACACCTGTGGTCACACAGTCACCCAACTTGCACCAATTCAGAAACGGGCGCTTCAGCCCAACTCGTCCACGATGAACAAGATTCATTCATTCATCATTGTTGACAACATTAGCGATAGAGTGGCGCTGGGCTCCAACGGGAACGGTGACGGACGCTCCACACATCTCTGTCCTCCAGTTCCTGCCGACTTCCACCGCTGGAAGTATAGGGTTTTGGTGTGTGTGTGTTTTATCATCGTTCCTTCCAATGCCGTGTTCGACAGTGATCGCAGCTTCTACTGAAGTGTGGATGGCCGTTGGCTCGCTAGGAGCTCATCCGCCCTTTGCCAGGTCTTGTTTTTGGTCCTGCTGGGGGTCCACAGCCCCCTCCTCACCTGGCAAACCAGGTGGGGGAGACGGTTTAGTCGCCGACTATCCGACCATGGAGCAGGTAGCTGTGCCCCCCCCGCCTGACCTGATCAAGATGCCACCTCTAAACTAGTTCCATTTGCCTGGCTGTGTTTGGCCAATAGCCCTCCAAACCTTTCCTTTCCATATGCCAGTCCAAATGTCTTCTAAATGCTGTTATAGTACCTGTCTCAACTACCTCCTCTGGAAGCTCGTTCTATATACCCACCACCCTCTGAATGACAAAGTTGCCCCTCAGGTTCTTATTAAATATTTCCTCTCAACCTACGTCTATGTTCAATGGTTCTTGATTCCCCTGGGTTAAAAAACCCGATCTATGATAAACCAATCTATGAAACCCCCCCTATCTCTCCCCTCGTGGTTTTATACACCCCTTTAAGATCACCCCCAACCTCCTGTGTTGCAAAAAAGAAAGTCCTAGTCTGCTCAACCTCTCCACAGACCAGGCCTTCAAGTCCTGGCAACATCCTAGTAAATCATCTCTGCCCTCTTTCCAGTTTAATGGAATCCTTCCTATAGCAGGGATGGCCAAAACGGAACAGAATACGCCAATTGCGGCCTCACCAAGGTCTTGTGCAACTTCAATGGGGGGTTTTTCGAAGTAATTTATATAGCAGAAACATAATTTTAAGTCTTCCTGCAGCCTTTACCCAAATGGTTCACAGAGACACGGGAGCCTGGATAATCGTTCAGAGATGCTGGCACATGTGTTGGGTTGAGAACCGCTGGCATATGTGTTGGGTTGAGGACGCCCAGTGTACTCGAGGATGTGCTTTCACCACGATGCCCAACACAGGCAGGCTAACCGCAGAAGCAGATCCACTCCGACAGCAACAATCCTTACATTAACTCCGTACACTGTGGACGGCTCGATTGTCATCATGTATTGTCTTTCCGCTGACTGGTTAGCATGCAACAAAAGCTTTTCACTGTCCCTCGGTACATGTGACAATAAACTAGACTAAACTGAACTAGATATCCCGCTGATGAAATGCTGACTATTGGACTTGTATTTTCGATTTGAAGGAAGAGGGAATTACTTTTGAATATGAATATGAATATTACTGAAGGAGAAACTTTTAAAGAAGATATGGGAGGCGAGTTGTTTTTACACAGAGAGTGGGTGGGTGGGTGGGTGCCGGGGGTGGTGGTGGAGGAGGCAGATACCACAGCGGTGGTTTAAGCGCCTTGATCGGCACATGGACACGCGCCCTCATGTAGCTTATTGCCGGCAGAAGAGATGTTCGGCACAGACATTGTGGGCCGAAGGGCCTGTTCCTGTGCTGTACTCTTCTATGTTCTATCTTTGCCCGGATTCATAAATCCTGTCCCAAAAATGGCGCTATTTTTAGAAAGGTAGACAAAAATGCTGGAGAAACTCAGCGGGTGCAGCAGCATCTATGGAGCGAAGGAAATAGGCAACGTTTCGGGTCGAGACCCTTCTTCAGTTTTTTTAGAAAACCGAGTAGAGTTGAATCCAGGACAAGGGGTCACAGTTTAAGGATAAAGGGGAAATCTTTTAGGACCGAGATGAGAAAAACATTTTTCACACAGAGAGTGGTGAATCTCTGGAATTATCTGCCACAGAAGGTAGTTGATGCCAGTTCATTGGCTATATTTAAGAGGGAGTTAGATGTGGCCCTTGTGGCTAAAGGGATCAGGGCGTATGGAGAGAAGGCAGGTACAGGATACTGAGTTGGATGATCAGCCATGATCATATTGAATGGCGGTGCAGGCTCGAAGGGCCGAATGGCCTACTCCTGCACCTATTTTCTATGTTTCTATGTAATCATTTTTTTTTCATTTCGGATTATTTTATGAAACTTTAACTTGCCGCCAGGCATTTTCCATGAGGATGAATCGCGCCAACTACAGTATTACTTTCATTCCCAGACAATAGACATCGCAGTTTGTGGATGGATACGAGGCGTTGGGATGGATACGAGGCTGCTGCAGAAACAGACATGAATTCATTTCCTCGGCAGCCGCTGGAGGGCACAACGCGCTGAAACTAAACGCGGCGGACACAACAAAGGCTCATTTCGTCCGGCAAAACTCACCACAAGCTTCGAGTTCTTCTGCATATTAAATCACCTCATATTACCCTTGGTCCAAAAATGCATCTAGCCAAAGAAAATAGCAAATCCACCGCTCACCGAATGCAATGTAGTTACCTGAAATTAGGTTTTTATATTTAATTATAATTAAGAAACCGTACTTCCTGACTTTCTTTCTGACAGAAAAAAGCAACGAAGTAGAGTTGAGAGTTGAGAATAATCCAGACAGGGTAAGCAACAAGGTGTGTGTGTGGGTGGATGGGTGGGGAATAGTCTGGCCCCTTGCAGGGGCAATACCCAATGGCCATGGGGTGAAGTTGTGTCTGCTGTACACTGGGTTCCCATCCCACAACATTGCCCAACCAGGCTGGCCACCCACTCTACATCACTGACCAACGCCACCACTCTGCTAGCTTGCAACACAATGGCACGAACATTGACCTTGCAATTCCAGGTGGACCACACGCCCGGGGCCTCCTCCCCCCCCCACCTGTCCACCTTTCATTGCTCACCTGTCCCATCCCGTCGCCCTCCCCCTCCCACCTGCCCCTCATCAACTCCCCAACTTTAGGAGGGGTTAAGAGGGAGAGATAGATCAGCTGTGATTGAATGGCGAGTAGACCTGATGGGCCAAATGGCCTAATTCCTATTCCCTATGACCTGTTTCTACCAATCAGCTAGCAGCCTCTATCCCCCCCCCTCCCCCCTGTACACTGGGATCTTCCCCCCTTCACCCGCGTGGAACAAGAGACAATATCTCTACTGTTGTCCCAAACATCAGCGTTTTGCCTCCACAGAGGCTGTTTTACACGCTGAGTTCTTCCAACTTTCTGATTTTATTGCAGGGTGCGGTCTCCTCCCTCACCTCCCCTTGACCGACCTATCACTTGCTCAGCTTTGTCGCATCCACCTCTCTTTTCCAGCTTTCTCCCCATTACTATCATCAGTCTGAAGAAGAGTCTTGCCCCAAGACGTCATCTGTCCATTCCCTCCTAAGATGCTGCCTGAGCCCTGACATCCTCCACTCTTTGTGTTTGACTCCATTATCTGCAGTCTCTTTTGGCTTCATTTCCCAAATAATTTGTTCTGAGCTACTTCCCAACTTATCCGTGTTGTCTCGCGAGATTATCTTCCGAGTTGAGCTTGTTCACAATCTTCATTCCTGACAACGAAGTCTTCTTCCACTCACTGTTCTCTAGTGGAATATCCCAGCCACAGGTATCTTCTCAGGGACACTCAAGTTCAAGTTCAAGTGAGTTTATTGTCATGTGTCCCTGTATAAGACAATGAAACTCTTGCTTTGCTTAAGCACACAGAAAATAGTAAGGCATTTACTACAAAACAGATAAATGTGTCCATATACCATGATATAAATATATACACACATGAATAAATAAACTGGTAAAGTGCAAATAACAGAAAGTGGTTATTAATAATCAGAGTTTTGTCTGAGCCAGGTTTAATAGCCTGATGGCTGTGGGGAAGTAACTATTCCTGAACCTGGTTGTTGCAGTCTTCAGGCTCCTGTACCTTCTACCTGAAGGTAGCAGGGAGATGAGTGTGTGGCCAGGATGGTGTGGGTCTTTGATGATACTGCCAGCCTTTTTGAGGCAGCGACTGCGATAAATCCCCTCGATGGAAGGAAGGTCAGAGCCGATGATGGGCTGGGCAGTGTTTACTACTTTTTGTAGTCTTTTCCTCTCCAGGGCGCTCAAATTGCCGAACCAAGCCACGATGCAACCGGTCAGTATGCTCTCGACTGTGCACCTGTAGAAGTTAGAGAGAGTCTTCCTTGACAATCCGACTCTCCGTAATCTTCTCAGGAAGTAGAGGCGCTGATGAGCTTTTTTGATAATTGCGTTAGTGTTCTCGGACCAGGAAAGATCTTCAGAGATGTGCACGCCCAGGAATTTGAAGCTCTTGACCCTTTCAACCATCGACCCGTTGATATAAATGGGGCTGTGGGTCCCCCTCCTACTCCTTCCAAAGTCCACAATCAGTTCCTTGATTTTGCTGGTGTTGAGGGCCAGGTTATTGCGCTGGCACCATATGGACAGTTGCTCGATCTCTCTTCTATATTCTGACTCATCCCCATCAGTGATACGCCCCCACAATAGTGGTGTCGTCAGCGAACTTGATGATGGAGTTCGCATTGTGGTTGGCTACGCAGTCATGGGTTTAGAGTGAGTACAGCAGGGGGCTGAGCACGCAGCCTTGAGGTGCTCCCGTGCTGATTGTTATCGAGGCTGACACATGTCCACCAATACGAACAGACTGTGGTCTGTGAATGAGGAAGTCGAGGATCCAGTTGCAGAGGGATGCGCAGAGACCCAGTTCTGCGAGTTTGGTAACCAGTTTGGAGGGGATGATTGTGTTAAATGCCGAGCTGTAATCAATGAATAACAGCCTGACATATGAGTTTCTCTCCTAATGACACTCTCCTAATGACCAAGGCATCAGCTAGGAGTCATCATAGTGAGAGGGTTGGTCTAGATCTTTGATCTTTCATTGAGTACACAACACTGTTGCCGTAACGAACGGTATTATTCAGGTACGTTTTTGTATCATACTTGACATTATCTAGACAGTCCAATGAGTGAATCACAAGATTTTATCCCCAAATTATTTTTCCCCGTTACCAAACATCCACTCCAAATCACTAAACATATTTTTAAATCTGAGGATGAAAGTTTCTCAGTTGTCCCTGACAAGGAAGCTCTGCTGGCATAAATATTTGTGTTTCTATCAACATTCCCTGTTGCAAATACTGCCACTGCAAGATACAAACTACACATGGAAACGAAGTGTTTACAGTGAGTTCTCTTCCAAATGTCATTTGTGTGTGTTTGTGTGTGTGTTTGTGTGTGTGTGTGTGTGTATGTGTGTGTGTGTGTGTGTGTGTGTGTGTGTGTGTGTGTATGTGTGTGTGTGTGTGTGTGTGTGTGTGTGTGTGTGTGTGTGTGTGTGTGTGTGTACGTGTGTGTGTGTGTGTGTGTGTATGTGTGTGTGTGTGTGTGTGTATGTGTGTGTGTGTGTGTGTGTATGTGTGTGTGTGTGTGTGTGTGTGTGTGTGTGTGTGTGTGTGTGTGTGTGTGTGTGTGTGTGTGTGTGTGTGTGTGTGTGCGTGTAAGTAAAGGGTTACAGGTAATTTGCGGCACAGAAATTATGTATTCCAATGTGATGTACATAGAAACATAGACAATAGGTGCAGGAGGAGGCCATTCAGCCCTTCGAGCCAGCACTGCCATTCAATGTGATCATGGCTACTCATCCAAAATCAGTACCCCGTTCCTGCCTTCTCCCCATATCCCCTGATTCCGTTATCCCTAAGAGATATATATTACTCTGTTTAAAACATCCAGTGAACTGGCCTCCACTGCCTTCTGTGGCAGAGAACTCCACAGATCCACAACTCTCTGGGTGAAAACGTTTCTCCTCATCTCAGTCCTGGATGGCCAACCCATTATTCTTAATGATGTAATGGTTTGTAAATGATAAGATAGTAAATTAGTGATGAAGAACAGCAGGTTCACACGGTGCTTCACACAGAGAGAGAGAGCGACATCCTCCACCTTACATTTCCATGGCAGGAGTTGTGCGTGCAATTGTGAACATGTGTGTGTGAGATTGAGGCAAGCTGAGGTCAATCAAACATTTGCAAATCTGCCATTAATTAACATTTTCACTTAAGTTTCCAAAATAACCATAAAACACGTAAAATAAATCATTTTCAGATGTTCTTTGCTTATTTGTTTTCTTCCAAGAGTTAACTACGCCCATTACCCCAGAGATAGTCCCACACGGATCAAAGAGTACATCTAACGCACGTGGTCTTTGCTCAATTAAATAAAAGGAAAAGATCAACAATAGAAATGTTAGCTCTTGTTCCTTCAACTCTCAACCTAATTCCTGCAGTCGCATAATTATATTGTGAAAGCCAGGCCTGGTGATGATCGTGTAAATTTACATCCATCATCGTAAATCAACACTTTAGAGTTGATATAAACCAATAAAACCTGCTTCTTGAATTACTCGAGGCACGTGTTCCATGTAGAATATCACAAGGAAAACATTCAAACATTCCACGTCTTTGCCCCTGGTAAGACTTCAAGCTGAAGATGGATGCTCCCTAATCTTAAAGGGAAAGTTCTGCGTAGTTGACAGCTCGTCCACATTGACAAGAGCAAGGCTGGAGCTGTGGGAGGGGCTGCAGGAGTTTGCACAGGTCAGGTGAATGAGATCACGCAGAGATTCTGAAATAATTCACTCGCCTGATTTTCCTCAAGGGTACCGCACAGAACGAGAGATTTGTGTTCATCTTCAGTGTAGTATTTGGTTTGTATTGCAGCTGTGCACTGAATGCAATAATAGACAATAGACAATAGGTGCAGGAGTAGGCCATTCGGCCCTTTGAGCCAGCACCGCCATTCAATGTGATCATGGCTGATCATCCCCAATCAGTACCCCGTTCCTGCCTTCTCCCCATATCCTCTGACTGCTATTTTTAAGAGCCCTATCTAGCTCTCTCTTGAAAACTCAACAATTAGGAGGGAGGGTTAGGAGGGGGAGATACTGTAGATCAACCATGATTGAATGGCGGAGTTGACTTGATGGGCCTAATTCTACTCCGATAACCTATGACCTTATGACTTTTGAACTGCTCCTGCTTGTTTATGAACAGAAATAACTCTTTTTTTTAAAAACATTTTTTATTTATTTATTTATTAGAAGTAGACATATTATAAAATGTAGTTACATATTATAGTAAAAAAACTTTTCATATACATCAGTCATACATTATTAAAATTTTCCATTATCAATTACTTCTGCTTCTAGTGTTTTTATTTTTTATAGAAAGAGGGAGAAAGAGAGGGTAGAAAGTTACAAATAAAAAAGAAAGAAAAAAAAACACAACAGAAAAACAAGGGAGGTGGAATGGGTTACCTGTAATACATCAATGGAGATAGGTTCGTAGGTTATAAAGTATAGCTTTTCATCTGGTCCTGAGTTCAAGTTTCAGTTGGGTCCTCGTGCTGTGCCAATCTATCCCTTCAGATAGTTAATGAATGGAGCCCAAATTTTATGGAAAATATCTTGTTTGTCCATTAAGACAAGTCTAATTCTTTCTAAGTATAGGGTCTCCGACATTTCCGTAATCCACATTTTAATTGTGGGGATTGTAGGGCCTTTCCAAAATTTTAATATTAATTTTTTCCCGGTTATTATACTGTAGTTGAGGAAATTTCTTTGGTTTGTTGTGAGTGTTAAGCTTTGTTCTGATATTCCAAGTATTATTAATTTTGTGTCTGGGTCCAGTTTTGTATTAATAACTTCTGAAGTTATTTCAAAAATATCAGTCCAGAAATGTTATGGTTTTATACAGTTTGCAAACGTATGTGTTAAATTAGCCTCTAGATGTAGACATTTATCACAAATAGGAGAGATTTGTGGGAAGATTCTATTTAGTTTTATTTTAGAGTAGTGTAGTCTATGTAAGACCTTGAATTGTATTAAAGTATGTCTGGCATTTAATGAACATTGATGTATTTGTTGTAAACTTTCGTCCCACATATCTTTCGTGATAGGGTGACCTATTTCATTTTCCCATTTGTATCTATATGGTTCGGTCGGTGGTACCTCGTTATTTAGTAGGGTGTTATAAATATAAGCTATTAGTTTTTCAGTATTAGGATGCTTGTTCAGACATTCATCAAGAATTTCTGATTCCCTATTCCTGTAAACTTGTGTATTAGATTTAACATAATCTCTAATTTGTAGATATCTGAAGAAATTATTTAAGTGCAGTCCATAATTCAGTTGTAACTCTTGAAATGAAAGAAAAGTACCTTTCCCATAAAGATGTCCTATATTTTTGATTCCATGATTTTTCCATTGTGTGAAACCTTTGTCCATAAAGGATGATTTGAATAAAGGATTATTTACAATGGGAAGGCAGAGTGGTATATTATTCAATTTTAAATCTTTTTTTATTTGTTTCCAAATTCGTATTCCACTATGTATTATGGGGTTTTCTTTATAGGTTATAGAAAGAACTCTGTCTATCAAAATTCAACTTTGAATTCCATCCCGGTCACAACCATATTTCATCCATTCAATACAAAACACCGTATCCAACTTGCATGTAAACCTATCCTTCCTGTGACTCTGTATCTACGTTATACAAGAGTATCTAATTGTTATATGTACCAACCATGGAACCATGAAATTCTTATTTGCTGAAGCTTAATAGGCCTGTGAACACAATAACACTGCACAGCACTAACCTTGCCCATGCATGTCTATGCACTTTCTTTGGTTGCACTAAAGACTTGGGGATTTTTTGTGGTTATTAATTTATTGAACATATAATCAAAAGTTTGATAGATTAATAACCACAAGACATCCCCAAGTCTTTAGTCCAACCAAAGACAGTCCGGAGACATTCATGGTCAAGGTTGTGCTGTGTTAGTGTTGTGCAGTGTTATAGACCAGGGGGTTCCCAACCTTGTTCGTCCCGTTTACCCCCAGCAACTTTAATAGCACATAACAATGTTATTTCACTTCTTTATGAACAACTAATGATGAACAGATATCGGTATACCAGAACCAAATACAGTCAGTCAATGAGAACAAATATGTACACATCCAGAATCAACAAACGTATCCCCTGGGTCAGTGAGATTTACCCCCTTGGGGTATATTTACCCCAGGTTGGGAACCCTTGTTCTAGAGCCTAATGGTTTGGGAAAAAGCTGGTGATCAGTTTCCTGACTTGCCTCTATCACTCACATCTCTAGATCGCAAAATAAACTGAGCAGAGAAAGAGACTTAGCTCAGAAATCCAGAGAAATCCTTTATCACAGGGTCCACCTTTTCTTAAGACAGTCCAAGGCTTCATTGTGACTTATCTCCTGGAGATCCAGTCCTTAGCTGCTCACTGTGCCAAACAGAACTTCCCGAACTTGGTCTGAAGAAGGGTCTCCAGCGCTGCTGCCTGTCCCGCTGAGTTACTCCACCTTTTTGTGTCTCTCTTCCCGAAATCAGTCCTCAATTGCTTCTTCAGTTGCGTGAACATTTAGCCCTTCATCGCGCTTGGTCTCAATGAGTTTGAAGGAGAGGAGAAAGGTCCAACATCAATAGTCTACACTGAAATAGTCTTATTTCCTGCCTCTCTCTTCCCAACCTCGACCCGAAACGTCACCTATTCCTTCGCTCCATAGATGCTGCCTCACCCGCTGAGTTTCTCCAGCATTTTTGTCTACCTTCCCAACAATATGTAATTTTGCTCAGCCCGCATCAACTGGTCTCCCTTTATACCAAAGGCAATGAGGACTGGTCAGGTGAGGAACTGGTGCAAGATATTTTCTTGAGACACTAGCCTCCAACTAGGAATTGTCCAACAGCTGGTGATCTCAGGGCGACACGTTCCCATGCATAAGTTCCACTGTCTGCGGGCATAAGCATTTACACAGAAATTGACCCAAGCTAAGTGACAAATACATAACAGCAGCAATGTTTTTTTTTAATATATTAGAGATTTATAACATTACAAATATTAAGTAACTTGTCCGGCAGAAACTCATTGTTAATTTAGCACCTTCATGCCATCAGAACCACTTGGTCACACTAATATTCAACATAATAAATTAAAAGTTACAAAGACAGAAGCAAATATTGAATTAAGACTTTACAATGGATTCAATTTAAATGTGAAGTTGATGGAGCTCACAAGTTTGCCTTGTTTTGATGTAAAACTGCATGTGGGAAAGCTGGTGAAATGCTGGCGAACTTGGTATAAATTAAACTGGAAACGACTGTGTTGTGGAGTGGCCACCCACGGTGCTTTTAAAGTGACTTGTAGTTACAATGGATACTGCATTAAAGGCACATGGTAGGTTCACGGGGATGGGGGTAGGGGGGGTGAGGTTGCAACCTCCGCCCTGTGTCGACGAATGCGATCAACCCGGCGTGCACAATCAAATAAGATCAAATAGAACAAGTTGTCCGACAGCTTTAGGCTGTGCACGCCATACGCAAGAAGAAGAAGAAGAAGAAGAGGTTTCACTCACGGGTTGAACATCATGCTTCACTGCAAGAGAGGTTTGCCATCAGTTTTCAAGGACGAGATTGCAGCCTTCTTGCCAATGGGTGTTGTCTAGCACTGCATTGTATCCATGCAGGTAAGTACCTGGTAGAATTTAAAGAAACCGAATTAACCTACAAACCGGCTGTTTAAGAAGGAACTGCAGATGCTGGAAAATCGAAGGTAGACAAAAGCGCTGGAGAAACTCAGCGGGTGCAACAGCATCTATGGAGCGAAGGAAATAGGCAACGTCTCGGGCCGAAACCCTTCCGGGTTTCGGCCTGAAACGTTGCCTAATTTCCTTCGCTCCATAGATGCTGCTGCACCCGCTGAGTTTCTCCAGCATTTTTGTCTACCTTCGATTTTCCAGCATCTGCAGTTCCTTCTTAAACAGGTAGGTACCTGACAGCTTGTGGTTTGTTTCACAATAAACATAATGCATTATGTATCTGTAATTCCAAAAACAATCGTTACTCTTTGCCTTTTATCAATGACGCTGACTTTGTCCCCCAGTGCAACATGACTAAGGTGCTAGTGTGTAGCAGCCAACTACTGTTTGTGCAACAATTACTTCTTTAATGCCCCTGTCCCACTTAGGAAGCCTGAACGGAAACCTCTGGAGACTTTGCGCCCCACCCAAGGTTTCCGTGCGGTTCCCGGAGGTTTTTGTCAGTCTCCCTACCTGCTTCCACTACCTGCAACCTCCGGCAACCACCTGCAACCTCCGGGAACCACACGGAAACCTTGGGTGGGGCGCAAAGTCTCCAGAGGTTTCCGTTCAGGTTTCCTATGTGGGACAGGGGCATTACACACTACCTGACAGTCTGAATCTCTTTTACACCTGCAATTTAGCATAAAAATAAAACAACCTCTAAATGTCCTGCCTTGTGTGGTCTGGCTGCAGCCATGTTAAGTGTATTTCACACCAAGCGATGCCTTATTACAGCATGTTAGTGTAATAGAGAGAGCAAAGTAATATGTTCTGGCCATATGGCGGAAAACCTCGAAATGCTTCCCACTTGTCTGAGAATATATTGTATTTGAGGAACACACGGTGCTCCTGGCTGGTTGACAGCGTGATATCTTTGCTCACGATGTAGATCCCATCATTGTGGAGTGTAGACGTTAGGTTTAGACCAGACTTTGATGTGTTTTCCTTCAGGCAAAGCCACTGTTTGGTGTCGACATTATAGGACTGCACAGTGAGCATGTCTTCAGTGTGACTGGCCTGTCTACCCGCACCTTTCTCATGGAGGCAGCCTCCCACCAGGTAAATAGTATCTTCCACAGAAACCATTTGCTGTTTGCGGATATGAACCTCGCAGGATTCTAACACAGTCCAGGCGTCGGATGCTGGGCAGTAGCACAATATGTCCAGGTTCCTATCTGGAATTACAAGTGATTTTAAGGATGAACAGAGTAACTGTGAACAAGCATGTCGTACTGTAACAATCTCAACGCGCCTTTATCGTCTAAACCCTTTCATTTCCCACCGATTATAACGGAAAACAACACATGGGGTGACACAAACCATTGGCAGCTTTGAGAACCGCATCTGAATGAGTTCAGGTCTTGTGGGGACTCTCATAACAAAGCATCCATCATTGAAACATATAAGATTGTTAAGGGCTTGGACACACTAGAGGCAGGAAACATGTTCCCGATGTTGGGGGAGTCCAGGACCAGGGGCCACAGTTTAAGAATAAGGGGTAAGCCATTTAGAACGGAGACAAGGAAACACTTTTTCTCACAGAGAGTGGTGAGTGTGGAATTCTCTGCCTCAGAGGGTGGTGGAGGCAGGTTCTCTGGATGCTTTCAAGAGAGAGCTAGATAGGGCTCTTAAAGATAGCAGAGTCAGGGGATATGGGGAGAAGGCAGGAACGGGGTACTGATTGTGGATAATCAGCCATGATCACATTGAATGGCGGTGCTGGCTCGAAGGGCCAAATGGCCTACTCCTCATAGAAACATACAAAATTCTTAAGGGGTTGGATAGATGCAGGAAGATTGTTCTCGATGTTGGGGAAGTCCAGAACAAGGGGTCACAGTTTAAGGATAAGGGGGAAATCGTTTAGGACCGAGAGGATAATTTTTTTTTTCACACAAAGGGTGGTGAATCTGTGGAATTCTCTGCCACAGAAAGTAGTTGAGGCCAGTTCATTGGCTATATTTAAGAGGGAGTTAGATGTGGCCCTTGTGGCTAAAGGTATCAGGGGGTATGGAGAGAAGGCAGGTATGGGATACTGAGTTGGATGATCAGCCATGATCATATTGAATGGCGGTGCAGGCTCGAAGGGCCGAATGGCCTACTCCTGCACCTATTTTCTATGTTTCTATAAATGTATTGATAATTCTGCTATAATAATCTGAGTTTACAAATCATTTCATTTTGGCTTTGTCGCATATTAAAATTAAAGTCATCGAGTCCCATGTACACTTGTCCCACCTGCCTGCATTGGGCCCACATCCCTCGAAACCTTTCCTACCCAAGTGCCTGACACAATATAGACAATTGTGGTCTCGAGAGTCAGATCCATACAGCGCGGAAACAGGCCCTTCGACCCAACTTGCCCACACCGACCAACGTGCCCCATCTACACTAGTCCCACATGTCCGCATTTGGCCGATATCCCTCTAAACCTGTCCTATCCATGTACCTATCTGCCCGACTCTCTTCCCCAGACCCTGTCTCTATCCCAGCTAAAGTTTTTGCAAAGGGATATAATTCTGTCCGTGGACTTAGAAAGAACTGAATGGAATCGGGTGAGTTACTCACCGACACACAGCGAATATTAACATAGAAACATAGAAAATAGGTGCAGGAGTAGGCCATTCGGCCCTTCGAGCCTGCACCGCCATTCAATATGATCATGGCTGATCATCCAAATCAGTATCCTGTACCTGCCTTCTCTCCATACCCCCGATCCCTTTAGCCACAAGGGCCACATCTAACTCCCTCTTAAATATAGCCAATGAACTGGCCTCAACTACCTTCTGCGGGAGAGAATTCCACAGATTTACCACTCTCTGTGTGAAAAAAGTTTTCCTCATCTCGGTCCTAAAAGATTTCCCCTTTATCCTTAAACTGTGACCCTTTGTTCTGGACTTCCCCAACATCGGGAACAATCCTACCTGCCTGCCCCTTGCCCGCTGAAACTTACACAACAGCTGCACGGCCTGGTGTCCAATATATCAACAACTTTCACTAGAATTTTCTATAACTATTAAACAAACATATGGACCTCTGACGGTGCAGTTTCAACCTCTCATTGCACAATGCCGGACCACCACAGGAGACCTAGAACCAGCGATTTACAGCATACACATAGCAGGAACCATGTCACTCTGAAACGTCACCTATCCATGTTCTCCACAGATGCTGCCTGACCCACTGAGTTACTCCAGCACTCTGTGAAACGTCACCTATCCATGTTCTCCACAGATGCTGCCTGACCCGCTGAGTTACTCCAGCACTCTGTGAAACGTCACCTATCCATGTTCTCTGCTTTAAAAATATCCATTGACTTGGCCTCCACAGCCTTCTGTGGCAAAGAATTCCACCTAGAGATGAACCTCTTGCAATTGGATGATGAATCTGTGGAATTCTTTGCCACAGAAGGCTGTGGAGGCCAAGTCAATGGATATTTTTAAAGCAGAGATAGATTCTTGATTAGTAAGGGTGTCAGAGGTTACGGGGAGAAGGCAGGAGAATGGGGTTAGGAGGCAATATAGATCATCCGTGATTGAATGTCGGAGTGGACATTATGGGCCAAATGGCCTAATTCTAGACAGGCTAGATGCAGGAAGATTGTTCCCGATGTTGGGGAAGTCCAGAACAAAGGGTCACAGTTTAAGGATAAGGGGGAAATCTTTTAGGATCGAGATGAGAAAAACATTTTTCACACAGAGAGTGGTGAATCTCTGGAATTCTCTGCCACAGAAGGTAGTTGAGCCCAGTTCATTGGCTATATTTAAGAGGGAGTTACATGTGGCCCTTGTGGCTAAGGGGATCAGGGGATATGGAGAGAAGGCAGGTACAGGATACTAAGTTGGATGATCAGCCATGATCATATTGAATGGCGACACAGGCTCGAAGGGCCGAATGGCCTACTCCTGCACCCATTTTCTATGTTTCTATGTAATTCTGCTCCCATCGCATGACCTTGAAAGCAATGCTGAGTACAGCTGAGGACTCACCGCGTGCCGTGTATCCACCTATGACGTAGATCATTCCTCTGCATTCACAAGCTGAGAACTCCACCAGAGGATGTGGCATTGAGGCTACAAAACTCCACCAATCCATCTCAGGATTGTAGCACTCGACATTGCAAAGGGACTGGCCACCCACGGCGTACAGCCTTCCACTGACGGCCACAAGCTTAAAATTTGATCTGAAAGAAACAGCAAAATGATATAAATGCTGAGCATTTCATTTTTTTCCGTGAACTCTGCTTCATCGAGAACATAGAACGCAGCAGTGAAATGTAACATGATGTGTGGTGTGGTCAAAAATGCAGGAGAAACTCAGCGGGTGAGGCAGCATCTATGGAGCGAAGGAAATAGGCGACGTTTCGGGTCTCACCCGCTGAGTTTCTCCAGCATTTTTGTCTACCTTCGATTGTTCCAGCATCTGCAGTTCCTTCTTAAACATGATGTGTGGTGTGGTGGGCATGTGTAGGACAAGAGAATATTTTTGCCCGCCCATAATTAGGATGGCACAGTGGCGCAGCAGCAGGTAGAGCTGCTGCTTTACAGAGCCAGAGAACCATGTCCAACCTCTCCATGTAGTTAATATCCCCCTAATCCAGGCATCATTCTGGTAACCCTCCGCTGCACCCTCTCTTGACCTCGGGTGCTGTCTGTGTGGAGTTTGTACGTTCACCATGTAACCACGTGGCTTTCCTCTGGATGCTCCAGCTTTCCTCCCACATTTGTGTTTTAGTTACTTTGTTTGTTTATCACGATCGTACCTGCCTCTACTACCCCCTGCTGCGCAATCCAGGCCCTGGGCAATCACCACCCTAATTTAGAACAGAGACGAGGAAACACTTTTTCTCACACAGAGCTGTGAGTCTGTGGAATTCTCTGCCTCAGAGGGCGGTGGAGGCCGGTTCTGTGGATGCTTTCAAGAGAGAGCTAGATAGGGCTCTTAAAAATAGCGGAGTCAGGGGATATGGGGAGAAGGCAGGAACGGGGTACTGATTGGGGATGATCAGCCATGATCACATTGAATGGCGGTGCTGGCTCGAAGGGCCAAATGGCCTACTCCTGCACCTATTGTCTGTTGGCTATTGTCACCCTCTGGGCATCAAACCCTGCCCCGCACATCTCCTTTAAGCTTTGCCCCTCTCACCTAATTGCTGTGCTCTCTAGAATTTGTGGGGAAAGGTTCTGACTGTCTACCCTATCTACGCCTCTCATTTCATACCCTTCTATCAGGTCTCCGGCATTCCAGAGAAAACAATCAAAGTCTGTCCAAAGCATCCGTGTGTTTCCTGTCATGGGACGATCAGAACTTCACACAATACTCCAAGTCCCATGGAGCTGCATCATCACTTCCTGACTCTTATACTCAGTGCCCTGACTGATGATGGCAAGGATACCATACACAATAGACAATAGGTGCAGGAGTAGGCCCTTCGGCCCTTCGAGCCAGCACCGCCATTCAATGTAATCATGGCTGATCATCCCCAATCAGTACCCCGTTCCTGCCTTCTCCCCATATCCGCTGACTCCGCTATCTTTAAGAACCCTATCTAGCTCTCTCTTGAAAGTATCCAGAGAACCGGCCACCACCGCCCTCTGAGGCAGAGATCTCCACAGACTCACAACTCTCTGTGAGAAAATGGATTACCTCTGTTCCAAATGGCTTACCCCTTATTGTGACCCTTAGTTCTGGACTCAACCAACATCGGGAACATGTTTCCTGCCTCTAGCGTGTCGAAACCCTTAATAATCTTATATGTTTCAATGAGATACCCTCTCATCCTTCTAATTCCAGAGTATACAAGCCCAGCCGCTCCATTCTCTCAGCATATGACAGTCCCGCCATCCCGGGAATTAAACTGGTGAACCTACACTGCACTCCCTCAATAGCAAGGATGTCCTTCCACAAATTTGGAGACTAAAACTGTACACAATACTCCAGGTGTGGTCTCACTAGGGCTCTGTACAACTGCAGAAGGACCTCGTTTAATCTGGTACCTTTTTTGATTCATTGATGAAATCTGATTCCATTGGTTGAGGCAGGGATTGTAGCAATGAGCCGCAGAGATCTCCTGGCAAGTCATCCTGTATCCACCCACGATGAAGAGATAATTGTTCAACACCGTGGAGCCATAGCCTCTGACGTTGACCATGTCGGGGGGGAGTCCACTGTCCAGGGGCACCCACCTCAGGGCCATCTCATCATACTTCAGCATGGACCAGGGCTCATCTGGAGTCAGGTTCAGGGAGGTACTGAAGAAATCTCCAAACACAACCAACACGGCGGTCCCTTGGAAACGCATGTCCATCACCTGCCGACGCAGGGCGTTGGGCAGATGCCTGAACTCTGGCCTCCTCACCATGGGATGGTAGTGGCAAGACATGAATCGGAGGGTGGCACTCATCAGATCATCAATGCCATAAGTGTCCGACAGTCTGTACAACTCCACACAATTGTCCACCTTAACCTCGGACAGAAGCAGCTTCAATATGGAAGTCACTTGGAGAAAAGATGCGGTCTCCACCAGATCTTCCAATGCATCGTTGTCAAAGTCCACTTTGGCCGTGTTGATGTATTCAATGACCAACTCCAGCCCTTGCACACTCAACCCGTGTAGATGGATGGAAGCCTCTTCGGATTCCTTCATCCCAGACTGATACAGGGCCCGGAAATAGTCGCTCTTCTCAATCAGCTTGATCTTGCTGACATTGTAAGTCTTGTCCTCTATGGAGATGGCGATGGTATCGTCGGAGGACATGATGGTCCCGCCGTGTATCAGGTCCCCGAAGTGGCCAGCGCTAGCGGGTGTGTGTGTGTGTGTGGGTCTATCCAGAGCGACGCATGTGTCCTCACCGCCCACACACACAGATCACACACATAGCCCACAGCGCACACACACACAGGCACAGACACACAGAGCCCACTGCAAGTCGTGACACCTTCGCCTCTGCCGCTTCCACATGCACTCACTGCATCCATCCACAAACTCACTGCATGAATCCAGCTTCCTTCTCAATGCAGGCTCGTCACTTCTCGTTCCGCCTCCAGCCACCAATCGCCACCGTAAAAGGCACCAACCAGCCCAGCCCAGCTCAGCCCGCCTCACCATCTAAAGACATCTGGACTGTCAGCATCGAACATGGACCTAAACGGGAAAGTCTGCGCCGAGCATCATGCTGCCGAGTTCAACTCATCTCCTTCCCCGCACATCACTGTTTTTATTGATGTATTGAATTGTGTTTATTGTGTTATTGTGTTTCTACACTTGTTATGCTGATTTGTGTAAGAATTGGCTCAGCGGTAGAGTTGCTGCCTTACAGTGAATGCAGCGCCAGAAAGACCCGGGTTCGATCCTGACTACGGGTGCTGTCTGTACGGAGTCTGTACGTTCTCCCCGTGACCTGCGTGGGTTTTCTCCGGGTGCTCGGGTTTCCTCCCACACTCCTGTTCCTGCCTTCTCCCAATATCCCCTGACTCCACTATTTTTAAAAGTTCTATCTAACTCTCTCTTGAAGATTGAGGGGGGATCTTATAGAAACTTACAAAATTCTTAAGGGGTTGGACAGGCTAGATGCAGGAAGATTGTTCCCGATGTTGGGGAAGTCCAGGACAAGGCGTCACAGTTTAAGGATAAGGGGGAAATCCTTTAGGACCGTGATGAGAAAAACATGTTTCATACAAAGAGTGGTGAATCTGTGGAATTCTCTGCCATAGAAGGTAGGTGAGGCCAGTTCATTGGCTATATTTAAGAGGGGGTTAGATGTGGCCCTTGTGGCTAAAGAGATCAGGGGGTATGGATAGAAGGCAGGTATAGGATACTGAGTTGGATGATCAGCCATGATCATATTGAATGGCGGTGCAGGCTCGAAGGGCCGAATGGCCTACTCCTGCACCTATTTTCTGTGTTTCTATGAAAGCATCCAGAGAATTGGCCTCCACTGCCCTCTGAGGCAGAAATTCCATAGATTCACAACTTCGTTCTAAATGGCCGACCCCTTATTCTTAAACTGTGGCCCCTGGTTCTGGACTCCTCCAACATCGGGAACATGTTTCCTGCCTCTAGCGTGTCCAAACCATTAATAATCTTATATGTTTCAATAAGATCCCCTCTCATCCTTCTTAACTCCAGAGTGTACAAGCCCAGCTGCTCCATTCTATCAACATATGACAGTCCCGCCATCCAGGGCATTAACCTGGTGAACCTACGCTGCACTCCCTCAATAGCAAGAATGTCGTTCCTCAAATTAGGGGACCAAAACTTCACACAACACTCCAGGTGTGGTCTCACTAGGGCCCTGTACAACTGCAGAAAGACCTCTTTGCTCCTATACTCAACTCCCCTTGTTATGATGGCCAATGTGCCATTAGCTTTCTTCACTGCTGGAGTAACTCAGCAGGCCAGGCAACATTGCTGGAGAACATGGGTAGACGAGGATTTGGGTTGGGACCCTTCCTCAGACTGAATTAATGTCCCGACCCGAATCGTTACCTATCAGTCTGAAGAAGTGTCTCGACCCGAAATGTCACCTATCCATGTTCTCCAGAGATGCTGCCTGACCTGCTGAGTTATTTGTGTGCTTTTTTTTGTAAACCAGCATCTGCAGTTCCTTGTCTATAGTTTATGCAGCATGTAGTTGAGGGTTCACCATTATAAATCCAATGGACTGCCATGTATACTAGATTCACCATTCACATGCTGTACATGTCTGAAGTGTGCAGAGATCAGGAGGTTACTGGTGAATCCAAGTCAAGATCATTAGTGTGGTACTGATGTACCTGTGAGGAGGCAGCGTTGTATGACTTGGGGAGTCAACCATGGGAGGGTATCACATTTAATGGCAATATGGGCAGAGAAACGGCAGGTGCAGATGAATCCAAACTAGGATTTATTTTATTGATTAGTACAGGTGTCAGAGGTTATGGGGAGAAAGCAGGAGAATTAGGTTAGGAGGGAGAGATAGATCAGCCATCATTGAATGGCAGAGTAGACTTGATGGGCCGAATGGCTTAATTCTGTTCCTATCACCTATGACCTTATGAATTGGTGTGAGGTGTTGCACTTTGGTAGTTTGATTGTAAGGGGAAAGTCTACCGTTTGTCAGGTCTCGCGTTTGATCTAGTTTCTGTTTCTTATTGGTTTTTAGTATTAGAGTTTGCATTCTTGTTTTATTTTGGTGTCTCACATCGCCTCTTGTTTCAGGTCCCATTTCCTGTCAGGTCGTTTACCCTCATGTGATTGTTGGCCACGCCCTGATGTGTTTCACCTGTGTCTCGTTATCCCCTGCTAGTCTGTATTTAAGCCTTTTGTGTTTTAGTTCCCATTGCCAGTTCGTGGTGTATGCTACTTGGTATCACCTTGTTCCAGCTCTCGAAATCTTGTGACCTTGTGATCTCGACCTTTGCCTGTATTTTCGACCACTGGTTCTTGCCTGCTCCTATATGGTACTGTTGCCTCTGTTTTGCCTACCTGTGTACTGACTTGGACCGATTAAACGCCGAAGACTGATCTGCCCTGTGTCTGAGCCTGCATTTGTGTCCTCCTCCTCGTTCAGTTCTGACACCGTTAAAGGAAGAATCTTAACTGCATTGGTATCCCTTGAGGGATGTTGGGACCAAGTCCATAACTGCCTGAGAGTTGCAACACAAGTAAACAGAGTGGTTAGGAAGCTGTATGGTTTGCTTGCCTTCATTAGTCAGATGATTGGTTCTGCCACAGTTGTAGCTTTGCGTGTAGTTCTGATTGCCACATTCCAGGAAGGATGCTGAGGCTTTGGTGTGGATTAGAGGTTATTGGCTCCAAGGTGAGTTTGGACAGACTTGCATTGTTCTTATGCTGGCACAGCCCCTACACAGGGTTGTGAAGTAGAGGTGGGAAGAAGCAGAAGATGAAAACAAGGAGGAACAGGAGAGCAGGTGTTGATATCAGCCCCTTTCTGCTGTGTCGTGACGGCCTAACATTGTCTTACAATTCCAATGAAGAGCTTGATATGAATGATAGAGCCAGCAGGGAAACTAAATGGTCCACAAGTCCTCTGCCATGGTGGATGAGCCTGAAGTTGGCCCTGAACATTTCTGGTTCTATGTGGCCCAGACGTGGACCTCTTGACCCTGTTGTGAGCAACAGCAGTATGTCGCAATATGAAAAGCAACATGCAAGCTTGAAGCAGGACATTCTCTGTGATAGTTTGTACAGAGCGGGATTCCAACCCGAAACGTCACCTATTCCTTTTCTCCAGAGATCCTGCCTGGCCTGCTGAGTTACTCCAGCACTTTGTGTCTGCCTTCAGTTTAAACCAGCATCTGCAGTTCCTCCCTACACATGGGAGGATATATTGGTTGGCAATGTGGGCTGAGAAATGGCAGATGAAGTTTAACCCGAGCAAGTGTGAGGTGTAGCAGTCAGGTTAATGCTGGTTGGCTATTGAAGCCTAGATAATGAAATGGAGTCATAAAACTTGTCATAAGGAATAGTAGCAGAATTAGGCCATTCGGCCCATCAAGTCTACTCCGCCATTCAACCACGGCTGATCTATCTCTGCCTCCTAACCCCATTCTCCTGCCTTCTCCCCATAACCCCTGACACCTGTATTAATCAAACATCTATCTCTCTCAGTCTGAAGAAGGGTTTTGGCCCGAAACGTCACCTATTTCCTTCGCTCCATAGATGCTGCTGCACCCGCTGAGTTTCTCCAGCATTTTTGTCTACCATCTATCTCTCTCTGCTTGTTTGTCCACCTCCAACCCGAAAAGATGCAGATTAATTTCACATCGGTGATCACTAAATGCATTTTCAGGAACTATCCAGTTTTTCCCACTGTGAGTTTAGAGAGAAGCTGAGATGCCTCTGGTGGTTCAACGGGTCACATGTTGAATTCTGGAAATATCAGTGCCTCAGTTCTGAAAACATGACAGTTCTGAAAAAATTCCCTCTACAGATGCTGCCTGGTCCACTGGGTTCCTCCAGCACTGAGTGTTTTGCTCAAGATTCCAGCATCTCATCGTATTTAGTCACAAATAAATTAATTAGAAGAGAGGTCAAGGCAAGAATCGGAATAGGTTCCAACAATATTTCTTGTTATGGAGTCACTGGCCTCTGGAGTGGACTGTGAGAATATTTGTTTTTAAATGTGGATTCATTCCTGATCAGCAAAAGGGAGTTAGATGAGTTTAAGTGAAGCATACTTGTGGCACAGCAGGTAGAGCTGCTGCATCACAGTGCCAGAGACCTGGGTTCAATCCAGACCTCTGGTGCTGTCTGTGTGGAGTTTGCATGATCTCCCTGTGGCCATGTGGGTTTCCTCCCACATCCCCAACACATGTGGATTTATTTGTAGGTTAATTGCCCCTCATGTGTCAGAAAGTGGGATAAGGTAGAACTAATGTGTGCGGGGATCGCTGGTCGGCATGGACTCGGTGGGCTGAAGGGCCTGTTTTCATGCTATATCTCTAAACTAAACTAAACAATCTCAAGTTATGAATAATAGCAAATTAAAATTCCCAATAAGATGTGGTTGGACCAGAAATCACACGAATTATCACTTTTTCTTGAGAATGTCCCTTGGAACCAGCTCTACTTACTGCCTTTTGGGGAGATTTTTTTAATATTACAATAGACAATAGGTGCAGGAGTAGAGGCCATTCGGCCCTTACAGCCAGCACCGCCATTCAATGTGATCATCCCCAATCAGTACCCCGTTCCTGCCGTCTCCCCATATCCCCTGGCTCCGCTATTACTTAGACCTGTGTAAGGATTTCCTCTTATTTTTATATACTAGGGAATTTGTTTCTTGGGAAGTAAGTAGATGGTACAAATAGGCTCCGCTATTGGTGAATGGGTCAGGCTGGGAGGAATAAGAAAAGTCTTTGTTTATCCCTCAAAAACAACGTGCTGGAGTAACTCAGCGGGTCAGGCAGCATCTGTGGAGAACATGGATAGGTGACGTTTCACAGAGTGCTGGAGTAACTCAGCGGGTCAGGCAGCATCTGTGGAGAACATGGATAGGTGACGTTTCACAGAGTGCTGGAGTAACTCAGCGGGTCAGGCAGCATCTGGGGAGAACATGGCATCTGTCTGAAGGGTCCCCAGCCAGAAACGTCTGTCCATTTCCCCCACAGTTTCGCTCAGGATTCCAGCATCTGCAGTTCCTTGTATCTCTCCTTCTTTGTCCCTGCTGCACCGTTAACATTTGCTGTGAAATAAAATGTCAGCACACGGGACTGTGTAAGCGTTAAAACTGTTCCCAACTTAACACAAGTTATCATTGCATTGAGAAAAACAGCACTGCTGGCCGGCCCGATGCCCCTCGAGGCCGTCTTGGTGAATCCGTCAGCTGCCCCAGATTTGGTTTAAATAAAGTAATGACATTTAATTCATACAAAGTGTTGAAATAAAGCGGCAGGTCCGGCAGCACAGACACAACATGCTGGAGGAACTCAGCCGGACAGGCAGCATCTCTGGGGAGAAGGAATGGGTGACGTTTCTTCAAGCGAGACCCTTCTTCAACGTTCGCAACAGGTCTGGTGAACATGGAGGGGTGATGTTTCGGGAATGGACCCTTCTTCAGAGTCTGAAACATCTTCACAGATGCTGCCTGACCCGCTGAGTAACTCCAGCATTTTGTCTTTTTATTTTGTAAATCAGAATCTGCAGTTCCTTGTGTCTACGTTTAATCTGCACCTGGTTTCTCTCTCACCTTGACTGAATATTCTTTAATGACCGTGGGAACCAAAGATTATAGGGATTTCGGAGGAGTGGTCTATCTTGCTCCTCCAGGATCTATGGTGGGAACTGGGTGTCAGGAAGTCATCTCCCCCCCCCCTTCCCTTGTGAAGCACAGTGCCAGAATGACACTACACCGGCATCAGCTGCAGCGATGAATTATTTGCTATTTCTGAATTATACCAGACGCTCTATTTCTATTGCATCCAAATGCAATTAATTCGTACATTCCACCTCCAGCCAGATCTAAATGTAACATAGTGAATAGACACTGCCTCAACTCCAACGCTGCAGATGGCTGCGACTTCTTAAAACACACACGAAAGGTGTTGATGTTACATCGAAGTCGCCAGAAATCAATTGTAAGGGGAATCTTTGTTACAATCCCCCGATACTGAACCCGCAGCAGAAACATATCCCTGGGGGTGATAAAAATCCTGTTCTAATTACAGATCGAATTTAGAATTTAGTGTTGGATGGTCCCGGAGTTTGTTTTGTGAAGTTAAGCCGCGGGAACTCTTTATACCCTGATTAGAATGGAAATACACCTGACACAGCTTGTGATTCTTCTGGGAAACAAGGCTTCCATTCAGCTGTGCCAAGCGTGTTGCGAATGGTGTATCTGATTAACAGGTGTAAGACAAGGCTCACTAGACGTGTCCTTCCTTCGCCGAGATCACAGGTGGTGCGGGAGGAGTCCATCGGTGAGCTGATGTTTGTCCATTTGTAACTTGTAGGCTGATCTGGCGTGCAGCATGCGGCACTAACTAATCTCTGTAATTTATGTATGAAGGCTTGTCCAGATTTGTGGATCAACGCTCACGTTCACTGCCGCCCAACTCTGTGGAGTAGAGAGCGTTTTAATGTCGGTGACATTATCACCAGCGTCGCTTTGTGTAAATAACCTTGAGGGGAATGTCGAGGCTGATGTGAAATAATTCATCGATTGATCAATACATTTCCTTCGCGTTTGGTTCTAATTGTAAAGTTGTGAAGTGTTACAAAAACAATCGACAGGCTTTAGATTCATTGTCAATGTAACCACGAGTTTTTATACATCCGATGTCCATTCGATTTTATAATCTCGATGTGACTTGTAACTAACTGACAGCGCAGGTTTCTGCTGGAATAGAACCAGAGCGACGGGGAACAGATTCACCTGGCACAACCCCTGAGTTAGTTCTTGCAACAGAACAAGTATTGGCAATCGCATCCACTCCCACTTTCTTTGTTGCAATTAAAATCTTGAAGCGGCGCCACGGGGAACATGCTGGTTTCTGGCGCTGAAGTGGCACTTCACCCGGACAGAGACTTGTCACAGGACGCGCTGACACTCAACACAGCCTGAAGAACGGTCACGACCCGAAACGTCACCTATCCATGTTCTCCACAGATGCTGCCTGGCCCGCTGAGTTACTCCAGCACTCTGTGTGTTTTTTTGTAAACCAGCGCCTGCCGTTCCCTGTCACTGGGCAGCGTTCGCCATGATTCCCACCTTGATGCTGTTGATGTTCTTCCCGGTCCTGCAGAGGTCGATGCCTCGCTGTTCGCCCGCCGTGTTGTACAGAGACTGTTGGCTGAGCCATTTACCTGGTGTTCTAGTTGACCTACCGCTGTCCAGGAGCAGGGGTGCTCAGTTGCTCAACGACTACCGCGCCCAGAGCGCCGGACACTGCACAAGGACCTGTTGCCGGCTTCCGAACGGTGAGTGTGTGACCGGTAGCTGGAGGAAAGCGCTCGACCCGCCTTCCACGTCCAAACCTCTGGGATCATCGCTGTAGAGAATTGCTGTCTCCCCCAAACCTCATTCCACAATCTGCCTGATTCACTCGCGTGTGTGTGTGTGTGTGTGGGCGCCACGTGGAGACTTTTCATAGAAACATAGAAAATAGGTGCAGGAGTAGGCCATTCGGCCCTTCGAGCCTGCACCGCAATTCAATATGATCATGGCTGATCATCCAACTCAGTATCCTGTACCTGCCTTCTCTCCATACCCCCTGATCCCTTTAGCCACAAGGGCCACATCTAACTCCCTCTTAAATATAGCCATTGAACTGGCCTCAACTACCTTCTGTGGCAGGGAGTTCCAGAGATTCACCACTCTCTGTGTAAAAAATGTTTTTCTCTTCTCGGTCCTAAAAGATTTCCCCTTATCCTTAAACTGTGACCCCTTTTTCTGGACTTCCCCAACATCGGGAACAATCTTCCTGCATCTAGCCTGTCCAACCCCATGAGAATTTTGTACGTTTCTATGAGATCCCCCCCTCAATCTTCTAAATTCTAGCGAGTACAAGGCGAGTATATCCAGTCCAGAATGATGTGTGATCATCGGGCGGCAATAGACAATAGACAACAGGTGCAGGAGTAGGCCATTCGGCCCTTCCAGCCAGCACCGCCATTCAATGTGATCATGGCTGATCATCCCCAAACGAGTTTTGACTCTCTGGTGAAACAGTGACAACTTTGGACAATTCGTTGCCCACCAGGTCTCATGTTTCCAAAACAATCCAAGTTTTGTTTAGTTGTAGTTTAGAGATCCAAGATGGGAACAGGCCCTTCGGCCCATCGAGCCCGTGCCGCCCATCGATCTCCCGTTCACACTAGTTCTATGTTATCCCACTTTCTCATCCACTCCCGACACACTGGGTGGGGGGGGGGGGGGGGGGGGGGGGCAAGAAACCGAATTAACCTACAAACCGGCTGTTTAAGAAGGAATTGCAGATGCTGGAAAATCGAAGGTAGACAAAAATGCTGGAGAAACTCAGCGGGTGCGGCAGCATCTATGGCGCGAAGGAAATAGGCAACTTTTCGGGCCGAAACCGGAAGGGTTTCGGCCCGAAAAGTTGCCTATTTCCTTCGCTCCATAGATGCTGCCGCACCCGCTGAGTTTCTCCAGCATTTTTGTCTACCTACAAACCCGCACGTCTTTGAGATGTGGGAGGAAACCGGAGCAAAAGCCACGCGGTCACAGAAGAACGAGCAAACTCCACACCGACAGCACCCGGGGTTGGTTAGGATCGAAGATAGATAGACACAAAATGCCGGAGTAACTCAGCGGGACGGGCAGCATCTCTGGAGAGAAGACATGGGTGACGTTTCGGGTCGAGACCCTTCTTCAGGATCGAACCCGTGTCTCTGGCGCAGCTCCACCTGTGCAGATTAAGGACGAGGCGTAAACAGGGGCTGGGTGTGTAAATCCAAGAAGCAGGGTTGACTCGAGGAAGAAGGAAAGTTGCTGATCGATGAAACGGACATTTTAGCTGAAGCTTAAGTTTCTTGAAACTGAATCCAGAGGCGCTGAGGACAATGAGTTTGTTGTGTTCGCCCGGCCCGGGAGGGGGAGGGGGGGTGTACGACCCACCCATCTCCTCACACTCCATACCTCATACATCGACAACAATCAGCGCAGCGCCTTTCATCCTTTCAACGGGACCCTGCTCCTGCTCGCCATCACGTACACTACTCCATTCATTCACACTCTCCAATTGAAACCACTCTCTTGCCCGTCTGATGTGCCGCTCGATAACTGAATGCTGGCGCGCTCTCCCTGAAGCAAAGAGTTGTCAGGAAACAACTCGCCGACCCATTGCACACGAGGTTGACCTGATTGTGTTTATGTCGAGTATAAGTGGTCACATTGGATAGCAGGGAAAACAAAGCTTTTCACTGTACCTCGCACACGTGACAATAATACATCTCTATTAACCTGTCTCCACGCATTGAATAAATATCCAGATTAATTTGTGACTAAATTATCACGTCTGATGTCTAATCTAAATTTGGGCGCATGAATAGATAATAGGTGCAGGAGTAGGCCATTTGGCCCTTCGAGCCAGCACCGCCATTCAATGTGATCATGGCTGATCATCCCCAATCAGTACCCCGTTCCTGCCTTCTCCCCATGTCCTCTGACTCCGCTATTTTTAAGAGCCCTATCTAGCTCTCTCTTGAAATTCTCTCTCTGTGGAATTCTCTGCCACAGAAGGTAGTTGAGGCCAGTTCATTGGCTATATTTAAGAGGGAGTTAGATGTGGCCCTTGTGGCTAAAGGGATCAGGGGGTATGGAGAGAAGGCAGGTACAGGATACTGAGTTGGATGATCAGCCATGATCATATTGAATGGCGGTGCTGGCTCGAAGGGCCGAATGGCCTACTCCTGCACCTATTTTCTATGTTTCTATGAAAGCATCCAGAGAACCTGCCTCCACCGCCCTCTGAGGCAGAGAATTCCACAGATTCAGATTCAGATTCAACTTTAATTGTCATTGTCCGTGTGCAGTACAGAGACAACGAAATGCAGACTCACCACTCTCTGTGAGAAAAAGTGTTTCCTCGTCTCCGTTCTAAATAACAAATGTAAAGCACTTTGGCCAACGAGAGTTGTTTTTTAAATGTGCTATATAAATAAATGTGACTTGACTTGACTAAATGGCTTACTCCTTATTCATAAACTGTGGCCCCTGGTTCTGGACTCCCCCAACATCGGGAACATGTTTCCTGCCTCTAGCGTGTCCAAGCCCTTAACAATCTTATATGTTTCAATGAGATACCCTGGAAAATGTTTCAATGAGATAACATGGAAAATGTAATTGTAAAATAAAAACTGTGAATTGTAACAGCATTTAAAAAAAAAAGGACACAATAGATGGTTAAATGCAGGTTTAAACCGAAGATAGACACAAAGTGCTGGAGTAACTCAGCGGGATAGGCAGCATCTCTGGTGAGAAGGAATGGGTGACGTTTCGGATCGAGATTGAATAGACAATGGGCGCAGGAGTAGGCCATTCGGCCCTCGAGCCATTCAGTGTGATCATCCACAAGTCAGAAGTCCCGAAACGTCACCCATTCCTTCTCTCCAGAAGTGCTGCCTGTCCGGCTGAATTACACCAGCTTTTTTTTTTATTGGTCTTACCCTTCGGTATAAACCAGCATTCCTTTCTACCAATGCAATTACTTCCTGCACAAAGGTAGACAAAAGTGCTGGAGAAACTCAGCGGGTGCAGCAGCATCTATGGAGCGAAGGAAATAGGCAACGTTTCGGGCCGAAACCCAGAAGGGTTTCGGCCCGAAACGTTGCCTATTTCCTTCAGTGTTTCGGCCCGAAACGTTGCCTATTTCCTTCGCTCCATTCTCCACTCAGTGAATAACTTGTGCTGATTTCTCGTTGTTTGCAGACACCTGTAACGTGGCTGTGTTCAGCTCAGTCCCCGCTCGGGGCGCCTCCAACTGCCTCCACCTCCACTGCCCAAGTCAGCAAAGCTGCATCATGAGGAGAACGCTTGACTTTACACTGTTTAACGTGACCAGAGGTAATGGCTAATGGTAATTGTATTCACTGGAGTTTACAAGGATGAATGGGGGGGTCTTATAGAAACATATAAAACTATAAAAGGATTGGACAAGCTAGATGCAGGAAAAATGTTCCCAATGTTGGGCGAGTCCAGAACCAGGGGCCAGTCTTAGAATAATGGGGAGGCCATTTAAGACTGAGGTGAGAAAACACGTTTTCACCCAGAGAGTTGTGTGAATCTGTGGCCATTTGGGACTGAGATGAGGAGAGACTTTTCCACCCAGAGAGTTGTGAATTTATGGAATTCCCTGCCACAGAGAGCAGTGGAGGCCAAGTCACAGGATGGATTTAAGAGAGAGTTAGATAGAGCTCTAGGGGCTAGTGGAGTCAAGGGATATGGGGAGAAGGCAGACACGGGTTATTGATAGGGGATGATCAGCCATGATCACAATGAATGGCGGTGCTGGCTCGAAGGGCCGAATGGCCTCCTCCTGCACCTAGTTTCTATGTTTCTATGTAATGGCACCGCTGTTTCCAACGTTCAAGTGAGCGAATACTAAATGTGGAAATAATGTATATTCAGGTTTCAATGTGAAAATAAACAGAGCAGCTGGTTAATTGAGTGTGGGTCGGCTGCACCTGATGTAGCGAGGGTCTGAAGAAGGGTCTCGACCCGAAACGTCACCTATTCCTTCTCTCCAGAGATGCTGCCTGTCCCGCTGAGTTACTCTAGCATTTTGTGTCTATCTTCGGTGTAAGCCAGCATCTGCAGTTCCTGCCTACACAGGACATACCGAGTAGGTCAGACAGCATCTGTGGAAAGAGGAACAACCAACGTGTCGGGCCAGTGACTGTGCGCGGAGTAAACGCTCCATTGTAAGCCGGTGCTGTCAATTCACTGGATGTTTCCTGGGGAGAGTTGGATTTCGCTCTTGGGGCTAAAGGAATCAAGGGATATGGAGAAAAAGTAGGAACGGGGCACTGATATTAGATGATCAGTCATTATCATATAGAGTGGCGATGCTGGCTCGAAGGGCCGAATGGCCTTCTCCTGCACCCATTTTTCAATTTTCCTACGTCTACAATGGTTCCCAACCTGGGGTGAACATGAGCCCCTCCAGATAGATGAGTCACAATGAAGCCTTGGACTGTCTTAAGAAAAGGTGGACCCTGTGATAAAGGATTCCTCTGGATTTCTGAGCTAAGTGTCCTTCCCTGATCTAGAGATGTGAGTGATAGAGGCAGTCTGGAAACGGATCACCAGCTTTTCCCCAAACCATTAGGCTCTAGAACAAAGGTTCCCAACCTGGGGCAAATAAACCCCCAGGGGTAAATTCCACCTATCCAGGGGGCACATTTGTTGATTCTGGCTTCAGGGGACGATCAGTCATGATCACAATGAATGGCGGTGCTGGCTCGAAGGGCCGAATGTCCTCCTCCTGCACCTATTTTCTATAGTTCTATGGATGTGTACATATTTGTTTTCATTGACTGACTGTGTTTGATATCTGTTCATCAGTAGTTGTTCATAAATAAGTGAAATAATATTGTTGCTATGTGCTATTAAAGTTGCCAGAGATAAACGGGACAAAAAGGTTGGGAACCCCTGGTCAACAATGTAAAGACACAAGTGCTGGAGTCCGTCTATTGGTGTAACTCAGCACCTGCGGTTCTTTGTTTCAACTCTTTGGTCAGGGTATGTAAGTAGGTTTATTGGCCAAGTATTCACATACAAGGAATTTGCCTTGGTGCTCCGCCCACAAGTAACAACATGACATACAGTGACAGTTACGAATGACTCAGAAAACACTACACATTAATAATAATAAAACATTAATGATAAAACACCATTGATCAAGCATGTGAACCAACAAAATACCAGATCAAAGGGAGGCTACAGATTTTTGGCTGTTGAGTAGAGCAACTACTCGTGGATAAAAACTGTTTTTATGTCTGGCTGTGGCAGCTTTGACAGTCCGGAGTCGCCTTCCAGAGGGAAGTGATTCAAAGAGTTTGTGGCCAGGGTGAGAGGGGTCAGAGATGATCTTACCCGCTCGCTTCCTGGCCCTTGCAGCGTACAGTTCATCGTTAGTTTGCTACTTCCGCATGGCAGAGAGAGACCGTCGATGGTTGAATCAGTTCCCATTATTTTCCCTGAACTTGGTTTGCAGGAGAGGACGCAGACTCGCTTGTGTTTGGAGGCCGGCCTGACAAAGCAGGAGGACCCGGGCCGAGACTCCCCGCCGGCGTGCCACACTCTGTGGACAAGCCGCGCTCCTACCACAGGTATGTTGTCCCACCTTCACCCCAATCAACTCTCTCCACCTCCAACTGGGTCAGGACCGGCTCGCTCGCACTCGCAGTGAGGACCCCGCTCCCATCTCCAGCCAAGCCGGCGCCCGTCACCGGCTCTGTGGACATTGGCAGAGGGGCAAGCAGTAGCTCAGGTCGACCAGCAAGTGAGCTGGACCCGGAGGTTGGGACAACCCGGGAAGATTCGGCTCATCTCAAGTCGACTGTCGCTACACTCGCTTTGGGAGAAGCCAGCAGCTCTGGAGGGGCCGCGGGCAGGAACCAGACCGCCATGGCATCGTGGCATGTGGACCTGAAGGTGCTTCTGGTGCCGCTACTCATGCTGAGTGTGATGGTCGTGGCTTCCGTGTGCGCTGTGGTTTGGGGGGTTACACGTTGCAAGAAAAAGCGAGGCTCTTATAAACCTCACCAGCTTCGCGCTGCTGGGAAATACAAACATAGAAACAGATATTTCAAATAGGGTGACTTGACAACAACAGGAACAGGCCCTTCGGCCCACAATGTCTGTGCCGTCACAATGCTAAAAAAACAAGCAATTCTCCACTGCCTGCAGGCGACCATGTCCCTCCAATCCCTGCATATCCATGTATCTAGCTAAAAGCCTCTTAAACACCACTATTGTATCTGCCGTGGCCATCATCCCTGGCAGCACGTTCCAGGCACCCACCACCCTGTGTAATAGAAACATAGCGAATAGGTACAGTAGGCCATTCAGCCCTTCGAGCCAGCACCGCTATTCAATATGATCATGGCTGATCATCCAAAATCATTGGTATCATTGCATAAATCTTTGAACCTTGTGCTAAATTCAAATTACAAATGAACCATTTCTCTGGGCTACACTAACTGACTTCGTGGAGTGTTAGTCTTTCCCTTTTGTGATAAGAACATAATTAATAATAAAGTAAGAATTGATTGATTGATGGGAAGCAGACCCTTCGGCCTGCTAAATTCATGCTGACCACTGATCACCCGCTCACAGTAGTTCTATGTTATCCCACTTTCTCATCCACTCCCTACACACCAGGGGAGGGGCCAATTACTCTCCAAACTCACATGTCTGGGATGTGGGAGAAAACCCACATGGTCACAGGGAGAACGTGCAAACTCCACACAGACAGCAGCCGAGGTCAGGATTGAACCCGGGCCTCTGGCGCTGTAAGGCAGCAGCTCTATCAGCTACAGCACTATGCTGCCGTTAATCCTCGAAAAATAAACAAAAAACAAACATTAAGTTATCTATTTTTTGCACATGGATGTCACAACCTTTATGGGACAATTCTGGACAGAGCAGCCCATGAAAAGTTACTAATTTATCCTTACAAGGATGTCTATCTACATGTAACCAACTATGGACATTTTGCTTGTGCTCTATATACAATGGGTTTATTTATACAATATTTCTTGGCTAAATATTTTAACGATGGGTTTAGTGAATTTCAGGAGAACTCTCAACGTTTCTCATTATTTTTGGTAACTGAATTAGATGCAGATTTTTGTTCTAATGTATGTATATTGCTTCTGTATATTTAGTTGTGATAAGAAAAAATGCTTTGAAAGGAACATTTATGAATTTTTGTCTGGACTTATATACACTATAATCCCAAACTGAAGTGAATTCTAGACTCGATTCCACAATTATCGATTTGGAAAAAGTGGGAAATGGTGGCACCAAGAAAATGTGCATATGTTGAGACCATAAATAAAAATAAGTTAGAAATAACAGGAACATTTTAAAGTGAATAATGCATTGCATGTGAGTGTTTAAAAATATTTCAGAAATTATTGATAGTGAAACTGGGGGAAGCTAGATTTTGCTTCCTTGTGTCTGATTTGTGGGAATAGATAATAGCCTTTGATTCGATCAATTAGATAATTGAATTTTAGAACACAAAATGTCCAAGTAACTCAGTGGGCCAGGCAGCATCTCTGGAGAACATGGATAGGTGATGTTTCGCATCAAGACCCTTCTGGCTCAAAGAAGTGTCCCAACCTAAAACGTCATCTATCCATGTTCTCCAGAGATGCTGCCTGACCCGCTGTTACTCCAGCGCTTTGTGTTTTATGCAAGATTCCAGCATATGCAGCCTTTTGTGTCTCCATTGAATGTTACATTATTTTCCATTATGACTTTGTGTGAAACTTAAATTGCATAGGATGCCGTTGTCAGTTACTTTATGGCAAAAATGTAGTGAAATGTAAACACTACAGCACTTTATCAGAAAATAAAGCTCAGAATATTGAATACTTTGTCAACATCCTTTGTACAACAAACAAAAATAACTGAATGACGGATTTAATTAAGGGTAGGGTTTTCTCAGATTTTTTTTTCCATAGGTCTAAAATCAGTTTGATAATAGAAATATTGAAATTTGTTACTTTTCCACTGTGGCCATTCAACTAAGTAGCATTTAGAAATGAATTACAAGCACCGGACCATAACAAGCGCACATACTCCCCCAGCTATCTCAATTATATTCCCCCATCTCCTTTAAGGACCCATTGCATTATCCAAGTTCCTTCATCTCCCTTGTATCTGTCCTCATGAAGACAAGAACCATGCAGGTGACTCTGAAATCTCTTTCCCTTTTTATTAACAACGGCTTTCCTCCACAATCATTGACAGAATTTCAACTCTATCACAGGGGGTGGTGCCAGAAAGATCTCAGTAAATGCATTTTGCAGATGACTCCATCCTCAGTCTGAAGAAGGGTCTCAACCAGAAACGTCACCCCTTCCTTCTCTCCAGAGATGCTGCCTGTCCCGCTGAGTTACTCCAGCGTTTTGTGTCTATCTTCCACCCACCATGTGTTGGCAACAGAGTGAATGAATGTTTACGATTGTAAAAGATGCACCAATCGAGCAGGCTGCTAAGTCCAGATGTTGCAGAATAAGGTTCATTTAGAACTCATGCAGACAAATGTGAAGTCATCAATTACACTTCTAATTTAATATTAAATGATGCACTCCATTCAAATCACAGTAGTGCAGCGGGTAGAGCTGCTGCCACACAACGCCAGAGACCTGGTCTCAGGCGCTGTCTGTGTGGAGTTTGCACATTCTCCCTGTGACCACGTAGGTGTGCTCCAGTTTCTTCTCACTTCCCAAAGATATGCGGGTTTGTAGATTAATGGGCCTTCTGTAAATTGCCCCTAGTGTGCAGGGAGTGGGTGTTCAATATAGAACTAGTGTGATGGGGCGATAGATGGTCGGAATGGACTCGGTGGGCCGAAAGGCCAGTCTCTGTGATTTAATGAGAAAATAATTACACATAAATTGGAGGAGTAGGGCGTGGGCTGCTGGAGAGAGAGAGATGGGACATACACAACTATTCTTGTAGGAACTGGCATGGACTCTATTGGAGAAAATGGCTTCAGTCAGTGCAATGTTATGTTTCCACTCAAACGATCGCACAATTGAGATCATTCTCAGCCTTTTCCTGGGAACAACTTTAATTTATTGTCACGTGTACCGAGGTACAGTGAAAAGCTTTTGTTGCATATTAACCAGTCAGTGGAAAGACAATACATGATGACAACTGAGCTATCCAGTGTACAGATACATGATAAAAGGAATAACGTTGTGTGCAAGATGTAGGAGCGGCACAGTGGCGCAGCGGTATAGTTGCTGCCTTACAACGCTTGCAGCACCAGAGACACTGGTTCGATCCTGACTACGGGTGCTGTCTGTACGGAGTTTGTACGTTCTCCCTGTGACTGCATGGGCTTTATCCCAAGATCTTCGGTTTACTCCCACACTCCAAAGACTTGTAGGTTTGGTATAAAAATGTACAATTGTCCCTAGTGTGTGTGTGTGTGTGTGTGTGTAGGGTAGTGTTAATGTGCAGGGATCGCTGGTCGGTACAGATTTGGTGGGCCGAAGGGCCTGTTTCCTTGCTGTGTCTCTAAACGAAACGAAACGAATATATAGTCCAGTAAACCCGGTTGTTGTGTTGATTGTTACATGTGCCATTACTGTGTAGTGCTTCATATGAACAAGACATTTCATTGCACCCTGGTGTATGTGACAATAAATTAATCTGAATGAGGCCTAGTGGTGAATGATTGGGCCAGAGGCTGAACTGTTCAATGTGAATAGATCGTTAGCATCTTGCTGATTTATGGACAGAATTTATACATTTACGGCACATACAAAAACAGGGGTGTAATGCTGAGGCTCTATAAGGCGCTGGTCAGGCCACATTTGGAATATTGTGAGCAATTTTGGGCACCATATCTGAGGAAGGATGTGCTGGCTCTGGGTCCAGAGCAGGTTTACAAGAATGATCTCATGAATGAGTAGGAAACACTGGGCCTATATTTGTTGGAGTTTAGAAGATTGAAACAAACAGAATAGTGAAAGGCTTCGATAGAGAGGATGTTTCCACTAGTGGGAGAGTCTAGGACTAGAGGTCATAAACTCAGAATTAAAGGACGTTCTTTTAGAAAGATGAGGAGGAATTTCTTTAGTCAGAGGGTGGTGAATCTGTGGAATTCTTTGCCACAGAAGGCTGTTGAGGCCAAGTCAGTGGGTATATTTAAAGCAGAGATAGATTCTTGATTAGTACAGGTGTCAGGGGTTATGGGGAGAAGGCAGGAGAATGGGGTTAGGAGGAAAAGATAGATCAGCCATGATTGAATGGTGGAGTAGACTTGATGGGCCGAATGGCCTAATTCTATTCTTATCACTTGTAATCTACCAGGGCTAATTTCCTTCCTGTCAGGCATTGAAGCGGTGCAGGAAAAAGTTGCCTACACACCAAGTTAGTTCTGGAGAACAGGTGTCAAGAATCAACAGTGTGTGATTATCATCAACAGTGTGTGATTGTACTGAGGAAAGCACAATGACATTTTTACTTGCAGGAGCATAACAGGTTTGTAAACAAAGTACTCATAGATCACACAGCCAACAAATGAAAGCTCAGTAAATTAAAAAAAATTATAGTGCAAACAAAAGCTGGAGGTCCTTAGCGCAACAAGAGAGGTCGTGGTTTAGCTGGTGTTTGCAGTATTCAAGAGGGGTGGGAGATTGCAACCTTCACGTGGTCCGCCCTGTTTTGACAAATGCAATCAATCCGACATGCACAATCAAATAAGATCAAATAGGACAAGTTGTCCTACAACTTTAGTCTGTGCACGCCATACGCAAGAAGTGTTCAATAGTTGTTGGGAAGAAGCTGCCCTGAACCTGGAGGTCAGTTTTCAAACTCCGATACGTAACTTCCTGATGGCAGGAGTGAACTGAGAGCATGGCCATGGTGGTTAGATCCTTGATGATGCTGGCTGCCTGCCTTTCTGAGGCAGCTCCACACAGCTACAATACCATTCAGCTTTGAAAAAGGAATCCAATCTGCTGAATACAGGCTGCAGTAACGGCCAGACTCAGGAAGAAGACCAAGATGGAAAATCCACTTAGCAATTCCGGTTTGATGACTACAAACCTGCAACCTTGCCTTATGTGCTGGTTAAATTGTCACTGAAGATGGTGATATTCACAGGCTTCCTCCTCCCATTCATGACTGGATATGGCGAGGACAGAAGAGGTTTTAATCTGCTGATTACACAATTGCTTGGTGTTTGTTTCTGGCACACAGTGCTGCATTGTAGCCTGATGATGATGCCATCTTAGTTTTGCTATATCTGTTGTTGCCCCTGACATACTTTGTGGTTGAGAACTTGAGGCCTCAGAGCACATTCTAGCTCTCTGAGAGATTTATACATTTGTGAGAGTAACAATTTCCTTAACTTTGAAAGGATGATTTCTGTGCCAAAAAGTAAATTATAGTTTAAGAAAAGCAGATGATAGATTTGATATTATTGGAAATGAATAAATCCTTTTTTCCACCTCATTGTTTGCGTAGCTGCTGTACAGGTACATTTTGCTACATCAAACTAAAAATTAAATAATCCTGTTTTGCTACCGAATACTTGCACTGTGATAACTTTGAAGTTAATAGCCTTGAAGCTGGGGAGATGCAGAAAGCCAAATCAACATAGCCCAAAGAATAACCAGAAAGTTATTATTCTCTTAACTTAATCAAAAAAACATTGATGTTTCTCCTGCTCTCTCTGGGATCAGAAGATTAAATCATGGTTAAAATATTACAACTTTGAAAACATGAAGCGATATTGTTATTTAAAATAAGTGTCACAGCACTTTGTGTTTCTAGTTCCCTACCATATTAGCATGTCTCCTTTCTTATTGTACAAGTCAAACAATAGGTTTCTAAAACATTTTCAATCTTTGAAACATTTGACCTACTTCAATTAGGTTGTAGAATGAATACTTTAGATGATATTCAAGGACCGACACAGTGCATTACTCTGCCAATAATATCTTCCTGTGCTGTACCGTTCAATGTTCTAACACTACAAACCTGGTTGGATATGGAATAAGCACTTTTCAAATATGTTAAACAATAATCCACACACATAGTAACATAGGTCATCTTCAACAATGATTGGAGAGTTTCTTATTTTAAGCCTCAGACATTGACTGGAGTGTTTTCTGGAGGTTTATTTTGAGAATAGAAACATAGAAACATAGAAAATAGGTGCAGGAGTAGAGGCCATTCTGCCCTTCGAGCCAGCACCGCCATTCAATATGATCATGGCTGATCATCCAACTCAGTATCCAACAGAATGGTGATATAATGTTCCACCAAAGGATTATTAGTTTAGTGAAGTTTAGTTTTATTTTAGCGATAGTGCATGGAAACAGGCCCTTCGGCTCAGTGAGTCCGCACCGACCATCGATCACCCGTTCACACCAGTTATATACTATTCCACTTTCACATCTACTCACTATACATTAGGGGCAAATTACACAGGCCAGATAACCCGCAGACCTCCACGTCTTTGGGATGTGGGAGCAAACCGGAGCACCCGGAGGAAACCCACGCGGTCACAGGGGGAATGTGCAAACTCCACACAGACAGCATGTGAGGTCAAGATTGAACCTGGGTCTCTGATGCTCAAGCTCTACCCGCTGCACCACTGTGCTGCCCTTTCAAGAAAAAATATAACTTTCGGAATGTTTTAAATGTATATGTAATGATAGAATTATTTAGACCAAAGTTAGAAGGAGAACATTATTCAGGTAGGAAAAATAAATGGCAGAATGGGACAGTGAAGTTACTGAGCATCCTGCAAGGCTAATTGACACCAGCAATATCAGAGGACTGAATCACTAACAACTGCTTGTTCACACACTTCTCTCCCAAGTACATTTAATGCTGTAAAATGTTTACCGTAACACCGATAACATTCACAAAACACATTCAAGATTTATTTGCAAGTCAGAATGCTCATGAGAAAAATGTTCCATACCTGTAAAAGTGCAGTAGAATGTCTAAATCCTTCCAGTAAGCAGATCACCTTGGGCAAGGCATGCAGACACATTCCACTAATAGAATGAGAAAAGTGCTCTTTGTACCACCACATTGCATAATCAAACAACACTGTCATTTAAACCACATTCCAATTATCTCACCTAAACTATTGAATAGCGATGATCGTTTTACTAAGTTATCACCATGACAACTCCAAAGATTTTTCCAAAGAACACATTTCGCAACTATACGTTTAATTAATTGTTAATGGGAAGTGGAATAAAGATTGGAGAATAAAAAAAACAGGGAGATTAATACGTTGGGCATTAAATCAGTTTGTTACTGCAGAAGGTTCTGAGGCGCTGACCTGTGACTGTGTTGGATTTCTGACAACATTCTTCAAAGAATTAAACCACTGTCACAAAGAAACAGTATTTTTCATTAACAGAATCCAAATTGAACAGGAAATTATCAACTTGGGTGGCATTTAGTGACAAATTGAAATGTGTTTGCAGCTTAGTTGATATACAATCCAAGTAAGTCATTACATGGGAAATATTTTATTTCTCTTATAATGTTTGTAAAGTTATCTTCTATAAAACATACATTTAATTTGCAATTAACTCGTCCATTTTCTTGGAGAGTTATAAGGCATCTATATTTCAAAACACTTTTCCTGCACACCTGATTTTGAGGCATCAATTTAATCCAAATAAACCAGGCTGTAATTTCAGAGTTTGAAGAAGTGCTCCAGACCCAAGACGTGGAGCCACATACAGCTCCAATAGTATCATTAACTTCACCAACTCTACCATTATTGTTGGACAAATAACAGGAAACAATGAGTCAGAGTAGCGGAGGGAAACTGACAAAGTGATTGAGGGTGCCAGAACAACAACCCGGCTCTCAACATTAGCAAGAGCGAGGAACTCATTATTGCCTTAAGGACGGGGAAAGGTGAAATACCAAGCACCCGTCTTCATTGGCGAGAGGGCAGTGCAAAGTCAATAGCTTCATTCTCCTGGGCATACACAACTGTGAGGACCTCTCCTGGGCCCAGCACATTGATGTAAGTACAGAAAGTCACCAACGCCTATACTTCCTCAGCAGTTTGAGAAGATTCAGCATGTTGCTTCTCCAGGTGCAGGGTGGAGAGAGAACACACTGACTGGATGATGCATCACGGCCCGGTTTGGACATTGGAATACTCGGGAACGAAGGAGGCTGCAGAAAATAGAGGACTCTGCCCAGTCCATCACAGGCACTGACCTGCCCATCGTCAATGGGATCTAACGGTAGTGTTGCCTCTAGGCAGCTAGTATCCCCCAAGCCCACACCACCCTGGCCACACACTCTTCTTGCTGCTACCATCAGGAAGGTGGTAAAGGAACACCTTTATTCTCAGCTTCAACACCAGTTTCCTCCCATCAACCACCAGGTTCTTGAACCACCCTGTACACCCCTAAACACAACCGCACCTCAGCACTGAACGACTACAGACTTTGCACACATATGATTGCTCTATGTTCTTTGTTTTTTTGCACTATAAAAGTCTAATTTAATTTGAATAACTAACAATTTATTGTATATCTACTTTAAAATGTTTTCTTTGCATTTACAGCTCTTGAGAGTTGTAATTTAGTTGGCGGCGCGACTCTGTGTTGCAGCGGCCCCTACAGCCTGTCTGTCTTTTTTTTATTTTTTTGTCTTGTTAAATGTAGTTGTTTGTGTTTTTTAATAGTGTTTTTAACTGTGTATATGTGAGGGGCGGGGGGGAAGGGGGAAACTTAAAAAAAATCTCTTCCCTGTACGTGAGACCCGACCTTTTTCCTGTCGGGTCTCCGTTGTCGTTGGGGCCTAGCACCGTGGAGCAGCCTCCAACCTGAACGACCTGGGGGCTCCAGTCAAGGAGCCTGCGGAGCTGCGGACTTACCATCGTGGGGCAAGCCGGCATCGGAGCGTGGGGAGCGGTGGTGACTCGCTGCTGTGGCCCGACCACGTAGCTCGGAAGCTCCAGCTGCAGCCGCAGGTCCGGTGGACTGGGACATCGGGAGCTCGCGGGCCCGCGTGGAGACCGCTTTCCGGAGCTCCCGCAACGTGACTTCTCCAGCCCGTGTCGCGGGGTTGGAACGACCCGGAGCGGGGCCGTACATCGCCCGGCGCGGCTTAATGGCCGTGGGACAGTCCAGTGCCCGCTGGGGCTCCAACTTTGTGACATTTAGACCGGGAGCCGTGGCCGTGGGACTTATCATCGCCTGCCTGGGGCTTCAACATCGGGAGAGAAATGGAGAACAGGGGAGAGAAAAGACTTTGCCTTCCATCACAGTGGGTTCATTGTGATGGATGTTTCTGTAAATTGAATTGTGTGTATGTCTGTAGGAAATTGTCTTTGTTTGTATGGCTGTGGAAACGGAATTTCGTTTGAGCCTCACTGAGGTTCAAATGACATGCAACAAATATTGTATTGTATTGTATTGTATTGTATTTAACATGCCTGCACACCAAGTAAGAATTTCATGGTTCTGGTTTGTATCAGGTGTATATGACAATTAAACACACTTGAAATATATTGCTTAGCATGCATCAGGGAGTTTGTTAACAGCAAGGATAACATGATGGGTTTTGAAGAGAATTTAAAAGACTGAGAGAAAATAAAGTCCGAAAATCTAGGGCAGAAGCCTTGCATGCAGCCACGCACATGGATTGTACAGTAATGGAAAATGAATGGCAACATTTTATCCACAGATTTGTAATATTCTCAACACAATCACATTTGTAAAGAAAAAATACATTAGTTTACAGAAGTTAGCATTTAACACTTTTTCCCCCAGATATGACTCTTTATATGACATTACTTCATCAAGATTGATGACATCGTCTATATCGGTAATATTCTAAATGAATATAAACTGATCATGTCATCTGTAACATGTTATTTGTTATGTTGCGGTCTGCAGTTTTAGCAGCTTTTTTACAGATTCTTTGTACTGTAAAATGCTATCTTCTGTTTCTCCGTCATTTTTAATATTCACCACTGACTCCTTGTAGCTTTTGACTTCCGGTGAGTTAACGAGTTCTTCCTTTTGGATTGATGGGAGGTTTTCTGCTTCTTTCATCCTGCAGACTGTGTCCAAGACATTTTTCTCAGACCGACTATTCTCCCAAATAAATTCATCCACGTCAGCTTCAGTCTTGTCAGATTCCCACGTCTCTATTTTCTGCAGAGGAAAAGAAAAAGCAACACATGACAACAGTTCGCATCGCATTTTGCACGTGCGGGATGACTGAAGATTTCTTCATCTGCAAAAACACACACAAATGCTGGAGTAACTCAGCAGAACAGACAGCATCTGTGGAGAACATGGATAGATGATGTTTTGGTCTGCCATATTCTCCAGAGATGCTGCCTGTCCCACTGAGATCCTGCAGTTTTATTGTAAAGCAGCATTGGCAGTTCCTCGCTTTCCTCTTGCTTCAATGCAGTTCAGCGCATCTCTCTGGGCATTGAAATTCAAAACCATAGACATAGTTTGAAGAGCATGACATTTCTCATAATCAAAATCAACCGATGTTCATTTCCATGGCCTGTCTTATACCGTTGGGAGTCAAACTGTACGGAAACAGGACCTTCCGCCCAGCTCCTCCATGCTGACCAAGATGTCCCAGCCCCACTTGCCTGCGTTTGAACCCTATCCCTCTAAACCTTTCCTATCCATGAACTTGTCCTAAAAGATCTACCTAGTCGATTGATAATCTGAACCATCACCCTGAAAATCTGGTTGCCACCTTGAAACAGACACAGGAAGCCAAGGCAGGGTGTGGACTGCAACGAGGTTTGCCTGGGTAGGCAATTCATTATAATTTAAGAACAGTGAATAATCCCCCAATTCTTCCGTCAGGCATGGAGAGAATATTTAAGACAGGAAGTTACCGTTAGACGGTGCTGCTCCCAGACACTGCCTCACACGGGTCTGCAGCTGAACCAACTGCAATTGCACAGCTCCTCGTGCACTGCCCGAGCTGCAGCCCATCCATGAGGTAGGTGCATGGCTGTGGGATCAGAGAACCTACCCATGGACCTCTGATAGATCACCAGGGTGTAGACGCACAAATCCACTATGTACTGCAGTCAGCTGTTCCCACATGCATCATGTCCACAAGTACAGCTGCCTGGCATCACCATCAACACTGTCACCACTAATGTTGAAAAGGGAAAGTGATGGGGAAACAAACTCACTGAGCCACCTGAGGGCAGTATAGATGCGATTAGGAAATACCAAGCGGTAGTTCACAACACAATAACACTGTCATTAGTATCTTGTGAATATATTCACGGCTCTATTGAAGTACTTTTCCCTTTAAAAACATATAATCTCATCGTAAAAAAATATTTTCATAACGTTACGCCAGACAAAAATGTTGACATTGTTTTAAGGTTAGTTTAGAGATACAGCATGGAAACAGGCCCTTCGGCCCATTGAGTCCATGATGAACATCAATCACCTGTTCACACTAGTTCTATGTTATCCTACTTTGGCATCAAGTCCCTCCACATTAGGAGCATCAGAGAGCAATTACACGACAAATCCACCCGTCTTTGCCATGTGTGAGGAAACCAGAGCAACTGAAGGTGACTCACGCAGTCACAGGGAGAACATGCAAACTCCACACAGACAATACCCCAGGTCAAGATCGAACCCGGGTCTTTGGTGCCGTGTGTTTGTAGGTTAACTGCCCTGGTGTGTAGGGTGTGGATGAAAAAGTGGGCTAACACTGAGCTACAGTGAATGGATAATCAATTCAGACAGCTGAAGGGACTGTTTCCACACTGTATCTCTAAACTAAACAATATGAACTCTATTAAGCAGATGCGTTTGTAATGTTTGAACAAGCGTTCAGCGTTCACTCATGTAGCTGTGGAATTTCCCATTTATATTGAAATGGCAATTTGAACACAGAGTCCGCTGATCCTGGATTTTTTTCTGACTGCTTTCTGCCAAGTTGGAGTCAAGTTGAGAAAAGGGGAAGTACAATGGGATCTGGGGGTCCTTGTTCATCAGTCAATGTAAGTAAGCATGCAGGTACAGCAGTCAGTGAAGAAAGCAAATGGCATGTTGGCCTTCATAAGAGAAATTGAGTATATGAGCAAAGAGGTCCTTCTGCAGTTGTACAGGGCCCTAGTGAGACCACAACTGGAGTATTGTGTGCAGTTTTGGTCTCCCAATTTGTGGAAGGACATTCTTGCTATTGAGAGAGTGCAGCGTAGGTTCACCAGGTTAATTCCCGGGATGGCGGGACTGTCATATGTTGATGGAATGGAGCGGCTGGGCTTGTATACTCTGGAATTTAGAAGGATGAGAGGATATCTTATTGAAACATATAAGATTATTAAGGGTTTGGACATGCTAGACGCAGGAAACATGTTCCCAATGTTGGGGGAGTGCAGACCCAGGGGTCACAGTTTAAGAATAACAGGTAAGCTATTTAGAACGGAGATGAGGAAAAACCTTTTCACCCAGAGAGTTGTGAGTCTGTGGAATTCTCTGCCTCAGAGGGTGGTGGAGGCTGGTTCTCTGGATGCTTTTAAGAGAGAGCTAGACAGGGCTCTTAAAGATAGCGGAGTCAAGGGATATGGGGAGCAGGCAGGAATGGGGTACTGATTGTGAATTATCAGCCATGATCACATTGAATGGCGGTGCTGGCTCCAAGGGCCGAATGGCCTACTCCTGCACCTATTGTCTAACACAATTTAATAAAATTTGTTTTTATTTAAAACAAATCCTCTGATATAAAACCGTCAACGTTTGGTCAAGATTAAATGAAGCCTTTAAATTGGAATCTTAAGCTGTAGTTCAAGGCACAGAATGTTATATAAATATGGACAGTGCTTTCAGCATGTTAATAGGGACGCTTTACCTCACAGAGAAAACGGGCAAGCATGTAATGCAGTAATTCATGCTATTAATCTGATCTGTTTCCCAAACCTCAACTCATTCTCAAGGGACTACTTAGGGATCCACCTTGCATAAGAATCTGGTGTAACTCAGCAGGTCAGGTAGCATCTCTGGAGGCAAAAAAAGACACAAAAAGTGCTGGAGTAACTCAGCGGGTCAGGCAGCATCTGTGGAGAACATAGAAAGGTGACGTTTCGGGTCAGGAGTCTTTTTGATGAAGTGTCCCGCACAAATCGCCGTCGAACCATGTCCTCCAGAGATGCTGCCTGACCCACTGAGTTCTTCCAGCACTTGGTGCTTTGCTCAAGATGCCAGCAGCTGCACTTCCTTGTGTCCCCGCCTGTTCGAATGTTTTCCGCTGTGCAGAGAACGTGGTGTTCCAGAAGTGACAACTTAGCTCTTTAATCATTGTTGTACAATATGCCCCTGCCCTTACATATTCCCAACTTCTCAAATAAACAGAAATATAACATGCTAGCAGACATTAACTTCAATTTAAACAAAATATTATTTCAGGAAAGGTAAGCATAAGTAACTTTTCACCATTCTGTTCCAAGACAAGCAAAATTGCAAAGTCTTAGCAGAAATAAAACCTGGACAGACACTGAGTTTGAGCCTGCAGAGTATCTTTTCAATAATTTCCCATGGAGTTCCTATTGCCTTTGGCACAATATTGGAAACTGTAGCTTAATTATATGCTTATACTTTATTGAATATCCAACTGGGGCCATGATGGTCTTTTTACATTCAGTGACAATTGTCACTAGCTTGCTGTCTTTAACCAGATTTAGTTACATTTAACACTACTGAGCACATTTAGCTTGGGATATTATCATACATTTGGAATTTACTTCTCTAGATTTCCACCATAAATGACAGAATGAGTCTGAGTATTTGTTTTATATTGATCCTGTGTCTGGAATATCACCAAAATAGTCAGTCTCCAATGGAATGATATGTGGGCCATCTCTCGTGTTTCATTCCCCCCTTACATAGTAAAGTGACACTCACCATAGCGTGTTGGTAGTTTGTTAACTAGGCAATTAATTCATGGATTATGACTGTACCAATTCTTACTGCACAGCTTACTACAATAACTAATGTCTAAATAGTGCAATTATTTAACAGTACTCATGCTCATAGAAGTGTATTAGACAGGTGTAACTGCTGAAACAATGAGCTTCACCATTCCCAAGCTGCCTGGAAAGAGTTTGTATTGGCCATGGAAAATCAAATATGTCACAGTGCTTGTTAATATTTCACTAAAATCAAATACAATTGGAAGTGATTGACATGTCTATTAACTATTGATGTTGGTTCTGAAAGGTAATAGAAAGGCAGACATTTAAGTAAAGACTTTCCTCTGTATTCTGGATATAAAATACACAACACAAAAATATCAGGTAACTTGGCCTCCCCACCTCAGTAACATTATACTCACAGGAGTGCGGCTTTACCCACCATTAATAAACAAGTCACCTCCTAATCTTTCACCATTTGTACTCTGCTGGCATTGGAAGTTTCCACCTGCCATCAGGTCAATAGCCTTCCTTATCAGTAATAAAAGATTAGCGTTTAAGCATAGGTAGTAGCAATGGAGCTTGAAAGTAGAAAGTAATGAATTTAAAGTGTATTATAAGGAGGGAAGAAAAGGGCTTCTGGCATAGATTGGGGATTGTGACCATGTAAATGCTGCTACATGTTTCAAGTTATTCGGCTTGAATGGATGTAGAATAACTCTTTTAGCCACGTTAGGACTCCAAAAATAATCTTAGATGAAAAACTAGCTTTAAAATAAAACACAGAAAAGATGATTTGAAAGTTATGATTACTACCATATATCAAATATTGCAGTTCTTAAAAAGATTCACTCACCCATGATTCGTGGTACAAAACAGTGAGCAAATAGAGGGCAAAGTCACAATTCTGCTGCCGCGATGGGCATCTGCAAAAGAAGCATTCACTTAGCACAATCCAGTTAGAAAAGATGCTTTAGATATTCTTGCCAAGCACAAGTTTGTCATTATCCAGAGAGACTGAACTAAACTGAAATATCTCAGCGTGCAGTTTCTCAACTAAATGTTCACTTGTCAAGTCAAGTCAAACTCAGCAGATTGTTCAGTCCTTGTAGCTGCTGCTGATGTCCAGTACACAGTGATGTCCAGGAAATGTTGGACAGTGTGGATAATATTGGAAAGAGGGCTTGGTTTTCTACATTCCAAGTTTGGGGAAGGGCAAAAGATCAGTAGGTGAGGATGAAGTTTTGAAAGTCAATGCTTTTGGAGACTGGAATAAATGGGAAAGATTAAGAATGAATGGGGAAGTGGTGCTTACTACAGGAGAACAACCAGATTTTGCAAATGCATTTTAGGATGATAGATTGACTGATCGATATAGTTTACCTTTCCACAGATGGCATCTGAATATTTTTAACTTTGCATTTTGCTTTAATGGATTTGATCTTTCCCAATCAATTACACGGAGTCTCATCACGGCAGCTAAAGTGATGATTGCTTCAAAGCAACAAAAACTGTGATGTTTTGACTACGTAATATCGAACAATTATACTTCATGGGGGAAAAAGACACAGGATTCGGTAACTTCACCATTGTGCACTGGTTTATTGTTTCCGACTGAAGACAGTGATTAAGTGCTGGGTGACCTTAATTCTTCTTGTAAGTGACATCTGTTTCATGTTACTGTACCTGTCTGTTGTAATGGTAAGTAGATCTGTACTTTTGTTGTATCGATTTCCAACAAGTTTAATGAGCTTCTTCTTGGCATGCTCGTCCAAGTTGAGATTCAAAAGTCTGATCTGTAAAATATGAAAAGATAATTACAATTTCCACAGATAATATATAATCAGAATTATATAGATGTATCATTATTAAATGAAAGGAGATAATCCAAAACACTCTCCCTTTCTCCCCACCCCCATCCCCAAACAGACCGATGCAACCCTCCCTATCCATGGCCCAACAATGTTTCAGCCACATTTAAAAACCGTACGTTATACTAATACAATCATTATACATGGAACAATACATGGAATGTGCCCTGCAGTCCACAAGGCCCGTGCTGCACCTGATGCCAAGACCGACTTTTATCTGCCCCCACATGAACCATATCGTCCCCACATTCCCTGCACCTCCACGTATCTACCCAAAACGCTCTTAACACTACTAACGTATCTGCCCCACACAAAGGGTGGCGGTGTATGGAACAAGCTACCAGAGGAGGTAGTTGAGGCAGGGACTATCCCAACATTTAGATAGGTACATGGATAGGACAGGTTTGGAGGGATATGGACCAGGTGGGACTAGCGTAGCTGGGATATGTTGGCCGATATGGGTAAGTTGGGCTGAAGGGCCCGTTTCCACGGTATCACTCTATGCCTACCCTTTCTAAGTCAACAAAGTTATCAATCCTCAAGTTAATCTTTGTAATGCATTTAGGATAAACAATGTGGCATATATATATATATATCATATAATCATACATATCCCTGCCATGGATGCCCTCCACCGAAAACGGTGTCTGAGACGGGCTGGGAAGATCATCAAAGACCCCTCCCACCCCAACCATGGACTGTTTGCCCTCCTCCCATCAGGGAGGCGGTACAGGAGCCTGAGGTCTCGTACTAGTAGGATGAGGAACAGCTTCTACAACAACACTATCACATTGCTGAACTCGGAGTCCCGCCGATAGATTTCTCCAGTCTCTCCGTCCACATTGTTTGCTTATTCTGTATTTTTATTTCTATATTGCACTAGTACTATGGACTGACGCTAAACTGCATTTCGTTGTACCCATACTTGTATCTGTGCAATGACAATAAAGTTGAATTGAATTGAATTGAATCATCCTCACAGAATTTAACTCTGCTCTATTCTACATTCAGCACACAAGGTCTCACCAATAAGGAGTTTTTATGAATATCATTGTGTGGAGGAACTGACACAACCTTAGATGATATTCTATCGTTCTTTTCCCATGGGCAATTCATTACTTACTGTCAAGGTGACCACTCTGGCATTCGGATTTCGGGCAGAAGGTCCTGCTGCAACATAATCCGTCGTCTTAATTTCAATTGGAAAATGCTCTTCACATTTGTCATCATTATCAAGAGCTACTGGCCATTCTGTGCAGAAATCTGACGTCACGGAAATAAGTAAGAAGCTAAATACTTTGTGCATTTAACACCAAGGAATCAATATTGCTAATTTTATTGCAATATCTACAATTTGCCATTGTTTCTGCTTCATTACTACAAATAATAATCTTGCCATTATAGATGTATACATCTGCCTTAATACAAAAAGAAAATCATTATCTAGTCTGCATTGATTTTCTCGCAGCAGCAGAGGTACAAAGATGCAAGACTTCTTTAAAACTATTTATTTCAGTACTACATCGAACAGGCAGTAGAAACAATTTAGCAGCGGGCAAGATGGAATTTGGAGATATAAGGAACTGCAGATGTTGGTTCACAAAAAAAGACAAAATGCTGGAGTAATTCGGCGGGTCAGTCAGCATTTCTGGAGAACATGTATAAGTGACATTTGGGGGTCGGGAGCCTTCTTCAGACCATTTCTGGTGTGTAGCAGAGGTGCATGGGGGAGTGGGCTTACTCTCGTGGAAGCCCTGAATTGAACCGGGATATTGTTTACTATTTTTATTATCAATATTATTATTTATTTATTATATTGTTGTTGTTATTTATTATTTATTATTGCCACATTTATTGAGAAGCAGCGAAAAGATTTTGTTTGCATGCTATCCCATCAAATTATCCTGTACATGAGTACACTCAAGCCACTGACAAGTACAACATCGTATAGAATGTAGCTTAACAGCATCAAAGCATGACAGACAAAGTCAATGCCACAATGAGACAGGTTGGAAGATTGGGACCACACCCCATCTTATGGAAGGACTGTTCAGTCGTCTGATAACAGCAGGGAAGAAGCTGTTCCTGAGTCTTGTGGTACATGCTTTCATATCTTCTGTATAAGCTTATAAAATGTTAACTGTGCCTATACATTTTTACATCATTATGTAGAAGGAGCCAAGACTGGCACAATATATTGTATTTAAGAAGAAACTGCAGATGCTGGAAAATCGAAGGTTGACAAAAGTGCTGGAGAAACTCAGCGGGTGCAGCAGCATCTATGGAGCGAAGGAAATAGGCAACGTTTCGACCCGAAACATTGCCTATTTCCTTCAGTATTTCGGCCTGAAACGTTGCCTATTTCCCTCGCTCCATAGATGCTGCTGCACCCGCTGAGTTTCTCCAGCACTTTTGTCTACAATATATTTTATTACTTTTCCATTCTCTGATAGTCAATACAAATGTGGCCATTCTTCAAGCTTGTCCACTTTCCCCTGATCCTCATATGTCAAAATTCCCCATGAGACCAAAAATCAGATCTCAGCCTCAGATTACCTGCACATCTCCATGATACCCAGCACATAAAATGATGGGATTTCACACCTAGGTAATAAATGACTGACCATTTATTGGGAGACTAATATCTCATGGTTTCAGACAGCCAGGCCTAATAAGAGCATCTACACTATCAATCTCCCACGCAATTTTGTTGATGCAGTGAGATCACCTTACGCATCTAAACACATGTTGATGAGGGTCAATGTTACTCAATGTCTTCTCAAAGAACAACCCCTCGGCTCACGAATCAATCTAATTAATGTATGACCTTCAAGGCAAATGTATCCTTCCTTGGGGTTGGAGACAAAGCCTCGGAACATTACTGCATGGCTCGGCACCATTCCAGAAAGACTGACTCACTCTTGCAGGTTATTTACAATGGGAGACAAAGATATGGTTTGCCTTTGCAATTTCTTGCTAATTATATATATATGTAGATTGTTTTAAATTCATCATGTTATTTTATTCCCCATATTATTGTTAGATTTAACAGGTATATGTAAAGAATTTAACAGGTAAATGTAAAGAAGTATATGTATATGTATATATAATATATATATATATATATATAATATATGTATATACTTCTTTACATATACCTGTTAAATCTAACACAATAATGTGGGGATTAAAATAACCTGATGAATTTAAAACAATCTACATTGGTGGTCAATCCAGAATGCTGCCTGGATTAGCGGGTGTTTCCTGCAGAACGCCAGAGGTTTGGGGAAGATTTGATAGAAGTATATAAAATTATGACAGGCATAGATAGGGTAGACAGTCGGAACCATTTTCCCCAGGGTGGAACTACCAAAGACTAGGAGGCACAGCTTTAAGTTGAGAGGGGCAAAGTTTAAAAGAGATGTGCGGGGCAAGTATTTTTTTTTTTTTTTTAATATAGAGAGGGTGGTGAGTGCCTGGAACACATTGTGAGGTTGATGGAGACAGATACAATAGTGGTAATTAAGAGGCTTTTAGACAGGTTCATGGATATGCAGGGATATGGATCACCTGCAGGCAGATGAGATTAGTCTGAAGAAGGGTCTCATCCCGAAACGTCGCCCATTCCTTCTCTCCAGTGATGCTGCCTGTTCCGCAGAGTTACTCCAGCTTTTTGTGTCTATCTTTGGTTAAAACCAGCATCTGCAGTTGCTTCCTACACGAGATTAGTTTATCTCGGCATTATGTTTGGCACAGACATTGTGGGCCGAAATGCCTGTTCCCGTGCTGTACTTTCCATTGCGACATGATTACAAAATTCACTGTAAAGAACATGAAGCACTAACAGCAATGGAAATTCATAGACAAACATTATAGTTTGATCGCAGCAGTATATTAATAAATTGACAGTCTCTGCTAACTCAATACATTCATGTAATCCAACAGACATAAACAAAGTATTTAAAATCTAAGCAACAGAACAAAGCAAATCATTAATTAGGCACCAGAGAATTATGACATATTAAAAATTACCTTTGTGACTTTATAATATTGAGGTGTAGAACTGATATGTAAATGTGGCAGTCACTATCATTGTGCAGCAACAGCAGTTCCAAATTAATTAACCTATATCTAGAGTAACTCAAATTGAAGAAGGGTCCCGACTTTAAAGGTCACCTATCCTTGCCCACCAGAGATGCTGCCTGACCCGCTAAGTTACTCCAGCGCACTGTGTCTTCTTTGGTAAACCAGCATTTGCAGTTCCTTGCGTTGACCGTATACCTAAATTAGATATTTAATTAAACACGAGATCTAAACACAATATAACACCTACCTTTTAAAGCTGTGCAGTGCATTTTTATTGCAGGGGGGGTAAGATGTAAAAAATTTGGAATCTGCAAGAAATTTAGAAACAGAAAAAACCCTTCTCTTTATTATACTTTTTAAAACTGTATATTGATATAATTTTGTGAGAAGCAAAGGTGTCTCCGCAGAAACATCAATGTCATAATGCAGTTTGGTAATCAATACACAATCATAAATATTGCTTCAACACGGCAAATTAAATTCTTGAAGCGCTATGATAAAAATAAATCAACACTATGAAAGAAGCTTTAAATTTAGTATAGGGGTCCAAATATTCTAGGAATATTTATCATCAGATTGAAATACTTTTCCCTAAGGACATCTCCAGGCAAATATAAAACATTTTGCCATTTGCTTCTTGCAATGATTTACAATGTTAACCCAGAGTGACATTCATGACTTCTATTCTGTGTTGATACCAAGAAATTTGGATTCAATTTATCACCATTTTTAGAAAATCACTTAACCTGGAAATGACTAAACAATTTGAGTCAATTTAAATCGGTTTTGAAATTTCAAAAGTTGATTTTGGAGGCTATAACTCACAATTATAGAATTTGAAACTATTAATCTGTAAAGTCTCTTGATCTTCCCAATTATCAAGGTAAATTTTATACCTTACACAACGTGAAATTACATCAAAAATACAAATATAGTTGAGTCTAATTATTTGAAAATAACTTCCACTTTCTCATTCAGTTCTGATGATGATTAAAAAGGAAATGCGTGCAACATACCAGTGTAGTTATCTACTCTGCAAACTATCGGATTAAAATTCTGAGCAATTGCATGTTTTTTTAAAATTCTTGTTAACTGGGGATAATTATTAGATGCTTCACGGCTGATTGCGGAGGAGAATTAGATGAGTTGTACGTAATTTAATTAGAGCAGGCTACACATACTTTTATAAGCTCCAGGTTCCCGGTTTTGTTTGGTGGTACACCTCTCTTTATTGGATAGCCCATGCGGACAGGAAGAGGCACGACTGAAGGTTTAAACGCTGCAGCGATTGGGTACACATTGCACCAGTCCTGGTTCACTTCCATCTTTTCAGTCCTTGGAAACGTAGGCTACAATGTAAAATATATTGTTTTAATAGCATTGTACAGTTGACTGTTCACATTCTGACAGAATAATCAAAATGCTGCATTTTTATGTTGACTAGGTGCAGTAATCATAGGACCCTTGCTTCATTCACAGTATGTGGATTTCAGTTGCCCATTCCTATAATGGAGAGGACTTGGCGCTGAGCTGTCCTGTTGAACTGCGAGAGCAAGTGTGGAAATATGCTTCCACGTTACCATGGTCAGGGCTGGATTTCCAGGACTTTGATCCAGACTATGTGAACAGCTGTGCAGACCAAAGACAGGAAGCTGAATGACTTGGAGAGGAGTTTATTCTGAATGATGGAAAAACCCAACATGGAAACAGGCTCTACAGCTCACTGAGCCCATGCCGACCATCGATCACCCGCACACATTAATTCTATGTTACCCCACTTTCTCATCCACTCCCTGCACATTAGGGGCAATTTAAAGAGGTCAATTAACTTACAAACCCGCCTGCTTTTGAGTTGTGGGAGGAAAACAGAGCACCCGGAAGAAACCCACGTGATTACAGGGAGAATGTGAAAACTCCACACAGAGAGCACCCAATATCAGGATTGAACCCAGGTCTCTGGCATTGTATGATCTTTGCCACTGTGCCACCATTTAGAAGTGTTCACAACAACCAAATTCCTACCCTGTCTGCACCTTCAGATGATAAAGCACAGCTTGAGCAGTGATACTAAAAAACTCTTGGTGAATCCCTGCAACTGAACCTGTGGACTCACACCTTGTTGCAGCCCTTGTGCTTTATTTATCTGCACTATCTCTGTAGCTGCAACTCTATATTCCGTGCTCTGTTTCCTTTCTCTTGCACTATCTGTTGTACTCATGTATGGTTTGATTTGTATTCAATTTGACGTAGGATGATTTCCCCGAATAACACGCAACACAATGTTTTGCACGGTATCTCACGACAATAATAATAAACCAATACCAGCTGGAAATGTTTTGAAAATGAAAAATAAAGATTATGAGGAAAGTACAAGTGGTTTATTTCTGTATTCTAAATCCTATGTGTTAAAAAAATAACTTAAAACTTTGTAGAACAGTGCAATGATTACCTCTCTCCTTTGTCTTTCTTTTGGTGGTGGTCTATGGTTTCTGACTGCAGCTGAAGAGATTTAATAAAATTAGAATAATATATAAAATAACTAGATCTTTCATAAGATACATTTTAACCAAATTGACATTGTCCGTATTTCCACTAGATAATGACTGTAGAAGGAGAAAAATAATGGAAGCACGAATCAATAACCAGCCATATTTTTTGGTGATGGATATTGTGATTTAATTTTTGCCAAAGAAATTCATCTCTTGCACAGAGAGTTATTTTTATAGAGATACACAAATAACCAAATCATAAAATATAGAATGTTTTCAACCCTGAGACCTGTTGTTAATCCAATTTTCTTCTGGATTCCACGTGGTTTACTTTTTTGACTCATCTCTCACATTGAATTTTGTTTAAAAAAATATTTTTCACTGTTTACTGTGCTGCGGTTGCAAATATATTTCTCATTAACATTTTACTGTATTCACATAATTCAACCAATTAACACTATTTTGCACTATACAAAGATTAATTCAGCACAGGTAATAAGAATATAGTCACATAACATCCTTGGCTTGCCAACACCAAGATTCTGTAACAATTGGCTATAGTACTGATCTGGCAGTTTCATCTTGCTAATTTTTTTCTGCATAAATTTTTTTTTTAAATAGGATAATGTCGTTCCAAATAATATTGCAAATGTGTCTTTATTTTTAACTATACAGGGAGCTCTGCCGCTGTACAGGCAGTTAACTGAGGGGGTGTAAACCACATGAAGCAAATCCTAACCAAATGGATAGGGTGAGACCGCAGAGGATATAGTTTTAAGGTTAGAGAAAGATTTAATAGGAAATTGAGGGGCAACTTCTTCACGCGGAAGTTGATAGGTATATGAAACGAGTTATCAAGTATACAGAAGTGGTTCAGGCATGTACAATAACAAAGATAGACACAAAATACTGGAGTAACTCAGCGGGTCAGGCAGCATCTCTGGAGAAAAGGAATTGGTGACGTTTCGCGTCGAGACCCTCCTTCAGTCTGAACACCCCAAAGAAGAGTCTCAACCCAAAAAGTCACCCATTCCTTTTCTCCAGAGATGCTGTCTGACCCGCTGAGTTACTCCAGCATTTTGTATCTATCTTCGGTGTAAACCAGCATCTGCAGTTTCTTCCTATATGTGTACAATAACAATATTTAAAACACATTTGGACATGTGTATTGATAAGAAACGTGTAGAGCGATATGGGCCAAACATGGGCAAATGGGGACCAGCTGAGATGGGAATGGGCAAGTTGGGCCGAAGGGCCTGTTTACCTGTTGTCTGACTCTTAAGGTCACGGTGAATAACTGATAATGAACCATAACATCAACACAATACACGGCAGAGGCTGAATTATTTACGCACGTTATTGAAAATACCAAGTTGTTAAGTTGCAAAATAAAGTTTATTGATGGAATCAATGCTGGAGTGGAGTAGCCCAGCTCAGCCCCAGCCCAGCTCAGCCCAGTCCAGCCCCAGCCCCGCCCAGCCCCAGCTCAGTCCAGCCCCAGCCCAGCTCAGCCCAGTGCCAGTCCAGCCCAGCCCAGCCCCAGCTCAGCTCAGCCCCAGCTCCGCCCAGTCCCAGCTCAGCCCCAGCCCAGCCCAGCTCAGCTCAGCTCAGCCCCATCTCAGTCCCAGTCCAGTCCAGCCCAGCCCAGCCCCAGCCCCAGCCCCAGCTCCGCCCAGTCCAGCCCAGTCCAGCCCAGCAGCCCCACACCGGGTGGCTACAACCTACTCTCCCCGCCCTTTACCTGCGGCCGGAGGCGGCGAGGAGATAGACAGCGCCGTGGAATATGAAGCGGCGCGTGTGAGACGCGGGCCTGCCCGGCACAGGGCCGCTAATGATCCCAGACGGTGCCGTGTGGCCGGGACAGCCGCCATCATCGCCGGTCCTCCAGCGTCTGGTCCTCCCACGGCTCGGTCCTCCAGCGCCTGGTCCTCCCACGGCTCGGTCCTCCCAGCGCCTGGTCCTCCCACGGCCCGGTCCTCCCGCGGCGTTCAGATCTTCAGCAATTAGTCCTCCAGCGTCCCGGGGTGCAGGTCCTCCAGGGGCCCAGACTGCAGCGGGCGATGGCGGTCTCGCCGCGGGGAAGGAGAAGCCATTTTAGGAATCAGGTGGCGGTGAGGAGACTGATACTGTGGGGGGTGGAAGGGAGCTGAGGCTGAGCTTAGAGCTGGAAGGGGGTCAGTGACTCGCTGAAAAGGCAGGAACCCTCATCACATTGACAAACTAGTACTGAACCAACATAGAACTAGTACAGCACAGGAACAGGCCCTTCGGCCCACAATGTGTGCTGAACATAATGCCAAATTAAATACATCTCATCTACCTGCACAAAATCCATTTCCCTCCATTCCCTGCATATCCATGTGCCTATCTGAAAGTCTGTCAAACACCACAATCGTATCTGCCTCCACCATCACCCCTGGTGGCATGTTCCAGGCACCCACCCACCCTCTGTGTTAAAAAAGTTGCCCTGCACATCTCCTTTAAACTTTGTCCCACTTACCTTAAAGCTATTGCCTCTAGTATTTGATTTTTCCATCCTGAGAAAAAAAAACTTCTGACTGTCTACCCTCTCTATGCCTCTCATAATTTTATGTACTTCTAATAGGTCTCGCAATATCTGCCATTCTGGATAAAACAATCCGAGTCTGTCCAACCTGTAGCTAATAGCCCCTAATCCAGACATCATTCCGCTCAACATCCTCTGCATCTTTTCCAAAACCTCTAGATCCTTTGTGTAATAAGGTGACCAAATCTGCACACAATACTCCAAATGTGGCCTGACCAAAGTCTTGCAATATCAAGTCAAGTCAAGTCGTCAAGTTTATTCGTCACATACACAAACGAGATGTGTAGTGAAATGAAAATTGGCAATGCTCGCGGATTGTACAAAAAAGCTACAAAACAGAATGGAACAGAATCACATATTCACATATTACATATTTGTGGGAGGAAAAAAACAGCAATTTTAAAAAGACACCACACACCAGTAGAGTGGTCCAGTAAAGTTAGTCCCTGGTGAGATTGGAGTTTACCGTCCTAATGGCCTCTGGGAAGAAACTTCTCATCCTTCTCATCCTCTCCGTTTTCACAGCATGGCAACGGAGGCGTTTGCCTGACCGTAGCAGCTGGAACAGTCCGTTGCTGGGGTGGAAGGGGTCTCCCATGATCTTGTTGGCTCTGGAGTTGCACCTCCTGATGTATAGTTCCTGCAGGGGGGGCGAGTGTAGTTCCCATAATGCGTTCGGCCGAACGCACTACTCTCTGCAGAGCCTTCTTGTCCTGGGCAGAACAGTTCCCAAACCAAATTGAGATGTTTCCGGACAAGATGCTTTCCACAGCCGCTGAGTAGAAGCACTGGAGGATCCTCAGAAACACTCTGAATTTCCTCAATTGCCTGAGGTGGTAAAGGCGCTGCCTTGCCTTACTCACCAGTGCTGCAGCATGTGATGTCCTTGTCAGATCCTCTGAGATGTAAGCTCCTAGGTATTTAAAGCAGCTCACCCTATCCACAGTATCCCAATTTATCTTCAATGGTGTGTACGTCCTCGGATGTTGTGCCCTCCTAAAGTCCACGATCAGCTCCTTAGTTTTTTTGACATTCAAGAGGAGGCTGTTGTCCTGACACCAGAGTGCCAGATCAGCCACCTCCTCCCGGTAGGTCTTCTCATCGTTAAAGGAGACCAGGCCCACCACCACAGATTCATCAGCAAACTTGATTATTGAGTTGGAGCTGAAACTAGCCACATGGTCATGTGTGTACAGGGAGTACAGTAGGGGGCTGAGGATGCAACCCTGGGGGGATCCTGTGCTCAGGGTGAGGGACTTTGACGTATTTCCTCCCATCTTGACTACCTGGGGCCTGGCGGTGAGAAAGTATAGGGCCCAGGCACACAGGGGGGTGTTGAGCCCCAATTCCAGTAGCTTCTCAGCAAGTCTGGTGGGGACTATCGTGTTGAAGGCTGAACTGAAGTCTATGAACAGCATCCTCACATAGCCCCCCCTTCTGGCTGTCAAGGTGAGAGAGAGCGGCGTGCAGAACCTGGGAGACCGCATCCGTGGATCTGTTCGGACGGTATGCGAACTGTAGCAGGTCCATGGTGCGAGGGAGGAAGGTGCAGATGTGTTTCTTGACCAGCCTCTCAAAGCATTTCATGACTACCGACATATGACATCCTTACTCTTATATACAATGACCAGACCATTGAATATCATACCATATGCCTTCTTTATCACCCCATCTACTGGTGTTATCACTTTCAGCGAACGTTGGGCTTGGGCCCCTTCAATGCTGTGAAGGGTCTTACCATTAACTATTCTTTCCCCATTCATTCGACCTGTCAATGGTTGTACCATAGCTTTAGATGGTTTGATAGTGTCACAACTCATGGTCCACTGAGTATTTCCAGCATTTGGTGTTTTTATTTTAATGTGCAGAATGCAGGTTGATACGTTTAACGGTGAAATGAGGCAGCAAGGGGTTGGTTGAATGGTTTCCCTTTAAGGAGTTTCTGCTTTTGCAGGTCTTGATTTCATTCAGGTAATTTGAGAATTTGGCAAGAGTCTTTGGGTTACTAGATAATGCAGAAAGTACATTGATCCAGCGACCCCTTGCTTCTGGGTGACACTGCTCAAGGGGAGAACGGAGAGAGAGAAGGAGAAAAAGTCAGGGATAAAACCTTATGCGAGTACACCAGCTGTAACCATGACTAGAGAGAAGTACAGAGCACTTTCAGCACCGTGGTATCTTCAACAATCTGGTAAGATCAGAATCAGGAGAGAACAATACTCTAGCAAGTAAATCAAAAGATAAAAACATTGTTAAAATCTAGATTAAGAAATAATTTGGAATCATGGGCACCCACTTAATTGATTCACTTAAACTAAAATAGTAGCAAATCTAGCAAATAAAAATGTGGGAACAGTCAGATACAAACTGCGGCGGTAAAACGCTAGAAGCTAACACAAAGCGAATGTTTCAGGTTGATGACATTCCATTTGAACTGGGAGGTTTGATATCTGAAACTGTTGAATTCAGTGTTGTTCTGAAGGATGTACTGTACCAAATCAGAAAGTGTTGCTGTTCCTTCACCTTACACTCGACTTTGGTAGAGAAGTCAGAGCAAGGCTTGACTGTACTCATGTATAGTATGATGTGATTTAATTGGATAGCATGCAAATAAAAGCCTTTCACTCTACACATGACAATAATGAACAAACACCAAAGTAGGTGGCTCAGCACTTCAACTCCCCCTCCCATACCCAATCCGACCTCTCTGTCCTGGGTCTCCTCCATTGCCAGAGTGAGCAACACCGGAAATTGGAGGAACAGCACCTCATATTCCGCTTGGGGAGCCTGCATCCGGCGGGCATGAACATTGAATTCTCCCAATTTTGTTAGCCCTTGCTGTCTCCTCCCCTTCCTTAGCCCTCGAGCTGTCTCCTCCCATCCCCCAGCCCCCGGGCTCCTCCTCCTCCTTTTCCCTTCCTTCTCCCCGCCACCCCCTATCAGTCTGAAGAAGGGTTTCGGCCCGAAACGTTACCTATTTCCTTCGCTCCATAGATGCTGTTGCACCCGCTGAGTTTCTCCAGCATTTTTGTCTACCTTAAACACCAAAGTAGAGTCGGGTGGCACTGTGGTGCAGCGGGTAGATCTGCTGCTGCCAGAGACCCCGTTCAATCCTGACCTCGGATGCTGTCTGTGTGGAGTCTGCACATTCTCCCTGTGATTGTATGGGTTTCTTCTGGTGCTCCGGTCTACTCCCACATCCCAAAGACGTGTGGGTTTCTAGCTTAATTGGCCTCTGTAAATTGCCCCTAGTGTGTAGGGATGAGAAAGTAAGTGAATTGTATGTGAATACTTGGCCAATAAACTTACTTACTTAATTATTTAAATCCACGATCGGGGAAACATGAAGATATCCGAGATTAACCTGTGTGGAAGATGCCATCGTCAAAATTCAGAAACTGGAAGAACGGTGTCCTCTTCAGAGATGCTACCTGACGCGCTGAGTTACTCCAGCACTTTGTGTCTCTCTTCGGTATAAACCAAAGATCCGCTCTATGATCTTTGGTATAAACCACCATCTGTAGTTCCTTGTTATAACTGTGAATGTATAGACGGAACGACACTACGAATGTAAAAAGAGCCACACACCGTACTGATTGTAATTGTATTTATGGAAAAATATTACTTTTGAAATAAAATAATCCCTTTCTTCCTCCCTCTGTAATTTGTAACTCCCTCCATGACTCCCTCCCCTTACACTCCCTCCTGTTGTATCAAACATCTTGTGCCAAGTTGCAGCCCATTCCAGCTACCACTTGCCCCCTCTACCAGCTAGGCCACTGAGCTGCCATAGAATGATACAATGTGGAAACAGGCCCTTCTGCCCGACTTGCCCAAACTGGCCATCAATGACCCAGCGACACTAGTCCCACCTGCCTGCACTTGGTCTATATCCTTCCAAACCTGTCCTATCCATGTACCTGTCTAACTGTTTCTTAAACGATGGGATAGTCCCAGCCTAAGTAAGATCAAATAGAACAAGTTGTCCTACAACTTTAGGCTGTGCACGCCATACACAAGAAGAAGAAGGATAGTTCCAGCCTCAACCACCTCCTTTGGCAGCTTGTTCTATACACCCACCAACCTTTGTGTGATAAGGTACCTCTTGGATTCCTATAAAATCTTTTCCCCTTCACCTTGAACTTATGTCCTCTGGTCATCGATTCCCCAACTTTGGGCAAGAAACGCATTTACCCGATCTATTCCTCTCATGGTTTTGTACACCTCTATAAAATCACCCCTCATCCACCTGCGCTCCACGGAATAGAGACCCAGTCTTCTCAACCTCTCCCTATAGCTCACACCCTCTAGACCTGGCAGCATTCTTGTAAATCTTTTCTGAACCCTTTCAAGCTTGACACCATCTTTCCTGTAACATGGTTCCCAGAACTGAACACAATATTCTAAATGCGGTCCCACCAACATCTTATACAACTGCAACATGACCTCCCAACCTCTATACTCAATACTCTGACTGATAAAGGCCCTGTTAACCTTGGAGGTTAAGTTTAGAGAGAGCTAATATTCAAATTCCTTTTGATTACGGTATAATTGATTCTTCTTAATCTTTGTGAGTAAATAATTTAACAGCAGGTTAATTTGTTTTGAATATTGAGTAGAAAAATAGCTCACCTGTTTGACATAGACAACATCACTTATACAAATTATATTCTTCTATCTAAGGAGTTTATTTTACATCTCTAATTAGAACGGAGTGACAGGTGCAAACCATAGCGTGCAGTTTATCCCAGGTGGGGACATACAGGGCAGTTCATGTCACTGAGGCCTATGTGTGCAAGAATTACCTGCAGCAGCTTGAACCTGTGCTCTTTTCTACGCTTCAGAGGCTTTTGGATTCTCTGTCGGGCTTACAGAATCGTGGTATGCAGGAAGTAGACGATGGTCTTCCCACAATGAGATAGACTTCCCACAATAAAAGGTGGATGGCCGCCCAGAAGGTTCAAAAAAGGAACATCTAGACACTCTCATACCAACATTCATCACGAAGTACAGGTGTCTGATACAAGTGCCGTGACATGGAGGGCAAAAGAGGAGTTGCAGTAAAACACAGCTGGAACTGAGGTTTAATTTCGTGGAGGTCATTGAACTGTGGTTCCTCAAGAATGCAGCCAGCATCATCAGAGACCCAAGCCACCTTAGCCACAGCCATCAGGTTTTTTAACACGACAACCTCCAATAAGCTCTGAACTACATAGAACTGGGGTCATTGATTTTGTCTTTCTGGACTATTGTTTTTTTATGTGTGACAGGTGTGTGTGTGTGACAGGTGTGTGTGTGTGTGTCAGGTGTGTGTGTGTGTGTGTGTGTGACAGGTGTGTGTGTGTGTGTGTGTGTGTGTGTGTGTGTGTGTGTGTGTGTGTGACAGGTGTGTGTGTGTGTGTGTGTGTGTGTGTGACAGGTGTGTGTGTGTGTGTGTGTGTGTGTGTGTGTGACAGGTGTGTGTGTGTGACAGGTGTGTGTGTGTGTGTGTGTGTGTGTGGGTTTGTGTGGTGTGTGTGTGGTGACAGGTGTGTGTGTGCTGTTGTGTGTGTGACAGGTGTGTGTGCTGGCTGTGTGTGTGGTGTGTGTGTGTGTGTGTGTTGTGTGATTGGTATGTGTGTGTGTCGACAGGTTGTGTGTGTGTGTGTGTGTGCTGGGTGACATGTGTTGGTGTTGTGTGTGTTGTGTGTGTGTG